>NC_033799.1:20276571-20306684 GCF_001876935.1 Asparagus officinalis | reverse complement strand
ACGCCGTTGAATCCCTCCGAAGTCAACGAACTAATTAAAAAGTCCAATGCCCAGTCTTACACTACAACTGGCGTTGATAATGGTTTTGCTACTGGAACCAAGTTCTAAATATTTTTGTGGCAAGGGGTAAAGCCGATCATGTCTATGACATTGCTTGCCAGGTACCTCGCCATTTGGTTAAAGAAGTGCGTGGTACCATATCAATCTACCGACACGCTGCCTTTGGAAGTCCTTTACCCTGAAGTTCTGCTTGCTCATCGGCATAATCTGTCTCTTCTTCCGGTGATGACCACGGATATTCACAGAGTTCTTCGCCAAATTGTGAGTGCGTTCACTCAAAGGGAGGATAAGCCATCAGCTCAGATTCCTCTCACAAAGATAGAACTTCCCTATACTTACTTGATGGCTTGGTTGGTCCTTCACCGTTCGGACATGATATCGGCCCCAACTTCTGTAGATCCCTCTATTCCTTTTCTCCAATTAATAGAAAACTACAAATGGAAAGGATGAGGGTTCGTGGATACTAAGAGGCAGTTTCAGAACCAAAGGTGTTAGGTCTTCCCTACTTGTTTCCCATGGTTTTTGGGTCAATATGGCGACTCGCTGATTGATATGGAGAAGCCGAGCACGGGCATGACTTCCCTCGATTCTGGTTGCTTTGATTGGTTGATTAATATCCGGCTAGGATACGTAATCTTCCGTATACAGAATCATTGTTATATAAAGCCGTACTTACCGTGTTGGTTCGCCCATCAGTTCGGGTACGATCAGATTTATATCAAGAACCCGAACCGATAGCTCTAGACTCGTGGTGGTCTAATAGATGGAGCCCGGGCATGTCTATGGAATATCACCAGGTGTACTTGTGCCGAGTTTAGCCTCTCTGGTGTTGAGCGTAAATTGGAGCTGACTTTTCTGCAGTGTCGGTGGCTTTTGGCAACCAATGAGTCTGTTCCCATACGGCCGATCGCAGAGTTGGTGGACTAAGGAGATGCTCGGATTGCCACTCGGATGGTGTATGATTTCGAGTTTTAGAAGAGGAGAAAGAGGGAGCCGATGGGTTCTTCTGGACATGAAACGCAGAGGGAGTCTGTCTTTCCCTCTGGTGAAGAAGCCTCAGAACCTTATGCTACAGGTGGTGAAGAGGTTGGAGCCAATGATGAGGAAGAGGAGCCGAACACAGGTCTGTCGGATCCTCTCTCTTTAGAATTATTTGAGTTAGTGTTTGTTGATCATGCTCGCTGCTCTAGCTTGTCTAAGCCTTCACCGGCTCTGAGGAAGCCAAAAATGTGAGTTTTACGCACTTATCCTAACAAGATGTTGGTTGAAATCCCAGGTGAAGCTTCTGAGGAGGAGGGAGAAGAAGAAAGGCCCCATCTCATACATCGAACAAGCTCTCAGCCTACAACTCAAGTCACTTCGAGGCTAGAGTCGTGTTCTAAGTTTGCTCATGAACGAGTTATCAATCCAGAGGGGGCGCGTCCTGCTAAACATAAGAAGTTAGCTTTTAAGCGACAGAGCAAACCTAGAACTTCCGAGACGGAGCTAGTGGGTCAAGCACCGGCTGTTGAAAGGGGTGAGTACTTCTTTGCACAATTTTATTTTTGTGGTTTTGAGCCTTTAGACTAAAATGATTTCGCCCTTCGCAGGAGAACATCATGCAAGCAGACCTATTTTTGACGTTTCTTCTCCCGAGATTGGTTCTTCAGAACTAATTCTTGAGACCAGACTCGCGAAGACAGTAGGTGCTGAAACGGGTGCATCTGCTGAGAAGGTCGAGAGTCCAGGTATATCTAAAACTAGTAACGCATCTTTCAGGTGGCGGGAACTAAATGATGGAGAATTCGTATCCCTGCTAACCGTTTACATGCTTCTTACTCTGTTAGAAAAGCTGCAAGAGGTAGGTATAAGCAATAGGGTCCCAGAGCCTAGCACCGTGGTTGAAGGTGAGTCTTGTTTGACTTTTGTCCTGAATTTTTTATTTCTGACAACTTCTATTTTAACGCTTGAGTTTTCTATAGACGTGATAATGGAGGATCTCGGTGACGAGGAGGCTTCCCGGGACGCATCTCTCAGAGAGACAGGTGCACCCTTATTTGATCCGACATTAGTCCCTCTAGACTCTGAGGATAGGTTATTTAGTGACATGTTGTTTGAACAAGCTCAACATGAGGCTGCCGATCCAATAACACTGTTGGTTCGCCTACAAGTATGATTCTTATTCCTATGCTACACTCATTCAATTGTCAGTTTTTATTTAACGATCGGAGGGTTCTGATCGTAGGACCAGTCATTAAGACCGATACAACTACCCTTGATGGTAAGTCTGGTGAATCTAAGGGTCTTAATTTCTTGCTTTTGACAGGGATTGTTATCGATGCTCAGTCATCAGCTTCCGAGTGACAACTCCTGATTCCTTCGGAAATGCCAACTACCATACCTGCTACAACTATTAGCGAGAGTTTGATTGAACAAGCCGTGAGACCAACTAAAGAAGTCGGTACTTCAACGGCTGCTACACCCATAGTGCTTCTTGCAACTCATGAAGTTGAGCGAACGGAAAAAGGTGCCGTGCGTTCAACTGAAGAAAGCTCCGCAGGCATTGGTAGGTTTCACGCCATTTCTTAACTTAGAATTTTTTCATGTCCCTAGAATATTCCTTTTTTTCTCTTTTTATAGGATTGTCGCCTCAACTCCGGGATACAGTTAAGGCATTATTGTCGGATGATGATCCGGAGAAGCTCATCCTCTATTTGGAGGTCAGACACTTTTTTAATTTCACAGGGTCATTGATCGACAAATTTCTACAGAAAGGGCTCCCTTTCAATCAATTCTGACCCTTCCTCGAGCACAAAATAGCCTTGGTACGGGACGCTGGCTCCCCAAAAATTGCAGATGCTTTGACTGATGACCTGAAACAGTTAGAGCATGAGTTTGAAAAGCTACAACAGCTCCGATCCGCTGGTGCTCCTGGTTATGTTGCTGCTCAGATGAAGACCCGTCTAAAATCCTAGCATGAAGCTCGAGCATCTGCCGGGCTCGGGATTTAGGCACAAAGAAAACAGGTCAACCAGGTGAAGGAGGTTCTCTCTGAGAGATTAGCCCATATACACGAGCTCGATTCTTCCATAGCTTCTACCGACGCGGAGATAGCAGAGCTTAAGCAAAAGCTTGCGGAGGCAGAAGAGAGAAGGGCTATTTTGGAGGTGACCAGGGCCGGGGAAGAGCATGGTAGGCTCGTGATATCCCGCAAGGTGACACTCTCAGAAGAGAAATTAGCCAAAATGGAGGAGGAAGCTACTAGGATTTTATCTACCTCTGAAGAATCTTTCAAGGCGGAACTGCAATGTGAGCATGAGCGGACCTATGTTGAAGAGTTATCCAAATTAGAGCAACAAATCCTTAGTCATAAGCTTGATGTAGAGTGACCGCAATTTGTTGTATCTGAACGCTTGATTTCATTAATGAAAATATATCTTTGTTCAGTATACTTTCATTATGATTTTTCATTCTACTTAGCATAATCAACAGTAATACTTATAGGATTTTTGGTAAATCTTCAGCCTTCAATGGGTTTGATGAGCCTTTACCGACTACCATTTGGATCGGGCTAGCATGTAAATTGTCTAAGTCCATTTCACATGTAACGTTATGCTAAAAGAGTTAACCCAACGATATTGAATCTGTAGACTTGGTCATTTTTACAGGAATGGACAACCCGACAACACATGTTAGATGTAGACTTTAGAATTTTTCACAAACCCTCAGCCCTAAATGGGTTTGATGAGCCTTTATCGACTACCATTTGGGTTGGGCTAGCATGTGAATTTTCTAAGTTCGTTTCACATGTAAAGTTATGCTAAAAGAGTTAACCCTTTTTGTAAAACCCCGTAATACTGAATGTTGTGAGATATAATAATAAACATGTTATATTATGATAAATAACATTTATTGATATTTGAGTATGCTAGGAATTGATTTGAGATTAATCTGATACATATATATGAATATATGAGTTCAAATGCACAAAACATGCACGAGAAAAAAATCTGGGAAAAATAACCAGTTAAGAGTTTATAGATTTTACACAATGACGCACTTAGAATCTGCGAAAACTCAAAATACCAAAGTTGTATGTCTTTTCAACAACTTTCCAACAAATATTATATCACCTCATTTTGAGGTTGGACGCGAAAGTTATTACCAAAATACCGAATGTTATTTTCCTAGTCAGACTAGGTTTCCTGGTTCGGGTCAAACGGGTTTATTTCGGGTTTGTATATATATACTTATGTTTTCAGGAAAATTATCATCCTTACAATAGAGTTTCAAACCCTAACAGTCCTTATTCCTCTATCTAAAGCCCTAATCCTAAAATTGAGAATTTTGAGAGCTTTGTGAAGCAAATATCGACACAAGGGCGAGATCATCGACGTGTAGCAAGGAGAAAATGGGTTGTTTGCACTTCTAATTGCTTACTGGTTATCTCAGAGGCTTAGAACGACATTTGAGGTAAGATTATCTTCATCCAAACCTATCCCCATAGTTAAATAACTAGTGTAGATGATTAATATGATGTTGAATATGTGTTCATGCTTTAATCTTAACCTGAGGTGTTAAAAGTCAGATTTTTGATAGTAAACCTTAAAACAAATGATAGATTAATAATTTTTTCTTACTGTTTATGATAGTATCATGATCATGGTCATTAAGGTTTTTCATAATTTTATTCATATATGAGAAATTTAAGTGATGTACTATATATATGTTTTTTTCTGCAGAAAACTGCAGCACTTATATAATCTTTAATTGAGAGTTTAAGATAGAAATAAAAGTCCAAATTTAACCAAAACAATTTTATATGAAATATATATGTATCTAGTCTCTAAAACAGAAAACTATTCTAAAAAAGAGTTTGTATAGAGAAAGATATGTTATATTTACTAACAATATATCCTGCAGAAAAATGACTGCACATATATAATGTTTAACTGGAGATTTGGGATAACAAATGAACTCCAAACTGAACCAAACTTATGTCATTTTAAATATGTGTGAATCTAGTTTTTAAAACAGAAAACCATTTGTAAAAATAGTTTTTCTAGAGAAAGATATGCTTGTTTTACTAACAGATGTCACGTTTATTTTTCCTGCTCGTTTTGTGTAGCTGTGTTGCGCCGTTTTGAGGTGTGTTCGAGGAGTTTTTGAGCCGCTTGATGTTATACATATAGTTATAAATATGTTATGTTATACATTTAAGAATGCCAAGGGGATTGTGATAAATTTTGATTTGATCATATTTGAATTTGATATAGTTCATATACATATTGGATGTTGTTGATGAGCATAACTTAGTACCATATGGGATAGTGTGTCGACACACCAGATATACACAATTTATACATGAGGTGAATATCATTGATGAGCTTAGTTTAGTACTACATGAGGTAGTGCGTTGATACTCCACATGTACAGGCCATTGAGTCGGATTTTAGGAGGTTTGATTTAGCCGTCCGTCCCGCACTAGGGTGCGATGAGGCTCGTAAGCCGTATTTCTAGGATGCCTATTTGGTAGTCCATCCTGCACTCATGTTATGCACTGAGATCGCGATGAGACTAATGAGTCGTGTACACAGTTCAGGATACCTACAGGGTAGTCTGTTGCACTGACACAATTACTTGATATCCTAAGTATGACAGATGCCGATTATGAATACGACCTATCATTGAACTATATAACTAAGATACGTTACTTTTGAAAGTATACAAAATTATGTGTTGCTATTTTTATTCTATCTCTCCAGTGATTGTGAAAGATATTATAAATACGATGTGTTGATATCTTATTTCTTTTACTGTTTTTTTTTACTTCTTAGTTGGGATCAATGATTAGAGATTCACAATTTGAGACTTATGGTATATACATGAGGGTTTCCTTATTTGGATTATTTTGTTCGACGTACCAGTCTCGTGTTATGGATTTCTAATTATTGGTTTCATTAGATTGTCTTTTCTTAGTTTGGTATTAATGTTTAGATATCTACAAATTGAGACTTATGGTATATACATGAGGGTTTCCTTGTTTGGATTATTTCGTTCGACGTACTACGTCTCGTGTTGTAGGTTTCTAAATGTTAATCCTACTTAGATACGGGAAAAATGAATCTAGGTAGACTATGCTTAATAGATAGAGCCTTCACTCCATCTAGTAGCCCTTTCCCTGGGGACGGATGGGGGTAATCTTGCTGTAGTGCTCTGACGCTCTTGTTGTTGTTTCTTTTTCTTTTAAAAATACCTTTTCAGGTAGTTCGGAGTTTCGGAGAGCCGCAGGGTGACGGAGTTCCGGCATAGTCATCGTCGCTTACTTTTTACTTGTAGAGATTCCACTGTAGTTTTGAGTTTTATCCAGACATTAGAGTTTCATATTCATATTGTAAAGGCAGTGTGCCTTAGTACGATTTTTAGTTGATTCATGTTGAGACATTTTCGTTATTCAAATATCAGATGTATTATAATCGAGACATGATTCTTTTTATTTATGAGATATCTCTTCTATATCATGTCTATTACATTTATTCCATTTATTTTGCCTGTTTGTATCTGCACTTCTATTTGGTTCTACTAGAGGATATTCCTGTGATTAGTGAAACATGTTTATGCACAGTGTGGGTGCATGGCAGGTTTGACATCTCTGGTTTTACCTTGGACTGCAGCATTATGTGAACCCAGGGGCATCACACTTTTAGTGCTACGATATTGAATACGTAGACTTGGTCATTCTTACGGGAATAGACTACCCGGCAATACGTATTAGGCGTTGACTCATCCCTTCTTAGGCTTCAGGACAAAATTCTCCATGCTTGTAAGGCACGGATTATCGGTGTTATTAATAACAACCTGCCACAATGTCAAATATGTGGGCTCTTGTCCCTTTTATGGTAAAAGACTAACCGTCAATGCATGTTAGGCGCTGACCTATCTCTTCTTAGGCTTCGGAATAAAATTCCCCAGACTTGGATTGTGGTGTCTTTTTTAATCATTGAAAGACTAAACCTGTAACGCGTATTAGGCATTGACTTATCCCATCTTAGGATTCGGGATAAAATTCCCCACGCATGTAGGGCACAGATTATGGAGTTGAAATATGGTGTCTTCTCTTGGGGCAAAGATGAACCCGATGCAGGAGAGCAAGAATTTTATATTCTATCTCCCAAAGCTGAAGAGGAAGAATTTTATATTCTATCTCTAGTTGCAAAGGAAACTCAAAGTGGGATCTCTACTTCAAGAATCCGGGAAGGTGAAACTAAGAGTAGGATCTCAACTCCAAGAATCGAAAAGATATAGATAACCCTAACTTTTATAGGATTGGTTATCTGATCTATAAATGAAATTCTGACTTCAGTCCTAACTTTTATAGGTTTGACCGAAAGGGAAGGAGTGAAAGCCTTTTGTTTATCGAAAGGGAAATGTGATTTCAGCCCTAACTGTATACAGGTTTGGCCGAGTGGGGATTTGAGACAATCCTAACTTTTATAGGTTTGATCACTCAATTTCAAAGTGGACCTCTCGTTCATGGAAGGAATCGGGAGGGGACTTTGGTTGTGGCCCTAACTGTAGGAAGGTTTGACCGAGTGGGAGTAGGAGTGGGAGTAAAAAAAAGAAACACAGTGGGAGTGTCGATTTGTACTAATCACTCAGTGCGGGTTCTTGGTGTCAAGTGATAAGAACTTAATGCTAAGGGGTTTGACAATCGTCAAGGATTGGCAAATTAAAATTCCATGCATTATGTCTTGACTCTAACAATGGGAGTGTTGAGTACACAGACATAGTGTGAGTTTGAATGGAGTAAACCAAGGAGAATTTTAGTGGACCCATTGTCAATTAATTTGATCAGTGAGGGATTTTATGGTGGAAGAGTGTAAATCGTCAACAACAGTCGGAGTTTCGTGAGGGAATATTATGGCCAATCCAGCTGATCTCGGGTTATCCTCAAGAACACCATGTACAACATTCTCTAGGAACTTCCTATTTTAGCAAGTTATCCTGAGTGTACTAAGGATAGTATTTTTTTAGGAATTTCCTATTTATTGGCATCATGATTTTGTCACCATCTTGGGTGACTAAACGGTATGCACCATTGGAGTAGACTGTCTCTATCATAAATGGTCCTTCCCATTTGGGTTAAAACTTATCTTTCTTATTGGAGTTAAGTATCATTGGCCGCCGGACGGTGAGAACCAAGTCTCCTTCCTTGAATCTTCTTTGCTTAACTTTTTTGTCAAAAGCACGAGAAATTCTGGCTTAGTAAAACTCGATCTGTTGCTGAGCTTGCAAACGCCTTTCATCCAACATCTCAAGTTCTTCAAGACGTTTCTTATGTTGTTCCTCTGTTGTCATCCCTATTGAGAGAGCAATACGTAGGGATGGAGTTTGAATTTTCAAGGGAAGAACAACCTTGCATTCATATACCAAAGAATATAGGGTCGCTAGTCTTCAATTCTAAACTTCCCGTAAAATTTGATGAAGGCGTTACTCACAAACTGAGGGCTATCTTCATGTGTGATTCGTCACGAAACTCCATATCGGTAGATGATATAGTGTTTAATGAACTTAACGACGTCGCTAGTCTTCACTTCTCTTAGTGGCACTGCTTCAGCCCACTTTGAAAAATAATCGATGATTGCTAAAATGAAACGGTCACCTTTAACTGACGGTGGGAAGATAGGACCAATGGTATCTATTCACCATGTCTCGAATGGCCATAAAGTGGCTGACAGGTGTAGGTGTTCCGGGGGTTGGTGCATGTAATTTGCATGTATTTGACACGCATGACATCGTCGGGCATAGTCAACCGCATCCTTGACCATGGTTGGCTAATAATATCTCATTCTTCTGATACGATCACAAATCTTGGGACCAGGTTGATGTGCACCACACATTCTGTCATGAGCTTCTTTGAGAGCTTCTTCTGTTTGTTTGGTTAAGAGGCATCGAAGTAGTAACCCATCGTATGCGCAATGATATAGCGTTTGGGTTGTTGAGTTGTAATAAAATCTCGATGCCCTTCATCGAACTGAGTCTCTTTCTTTTATGTCTTGTGGAAAATTTCCATGCATGACATAATCGATAATGGGGAATCGCTAATCTCGAGGTTCGAGTTCAATTTTGGCCATGTGCGCCTCTTTGATATCTAAAGCGTATTCTGGTACAAAGAGTTGATGAGTTCTGATAGTGACCCATTGTTCTGTGTCGGGAGGTTGTGCCAAATATACTGTTAATGCTGCCAACGTATCTGCGTATGCATTTTGGAGATGCGGAATGTATTCGATGAAGAATTCTTCAAACGAACTTGCCATTTCGGTGGCCACCTTGTGGTATGGTATCAAGTCTTGATTCCTGACTTCGTACTCTCCTTGAATTTGGTTAACTATCAGTTGAGAATCGCCAAAAGCTTCAAGATGTTCGACCCCCAGCTCTTTGGTGAAACTAAGCTCGATAAGCAGTGCGTTGTATTCGGCTACGTTGTTGGAACATTTTCCTATCAACGAGTAGGCTTGGGGTATCACGTGCTTCTCCGGGGAAACTAGGACGACTCCGACTCTTGTGAATATTCTAGAACTACCGAGAGTGATTGCCGTGTTGGTCGCTCGGGAAGCGCCATCGGAGTATAACTACCATATGTGTTGATGAGAAGTAACATTAACTTCGTGAGTTTCGTCTGGCAAATCTTTAAACAATTCAGCTACATCGGTTGTAGGGTTAGCTACCAAAAGATCACAAATCGCCTGTCCTTTGACCGACTTCTGCTGTTTGAATTACAGATCGTATTGGGATAGGAGTAGGGCCCATTTTACTAATCTCCAATTCATAGAGGCAGGTTGCGACAAGAATATTCGGACTGGGTTAACTTTGGAAATGATGTAGATTGTTTGTCCAACGAGATAGTGCCGCATCTTTTGGATGGCGAACACCAAAGCAAGGCATTCCTTCTCGATCATTGGATACCGTGATTCAGCACCTATCAAAGTTCGACTTAAGTAATAGACGGCTTGTTCATGACCATTTTCATCGTATTGTGTGAGCAAAGTACTTAATGAGTGGTTCATCGTCATAATATAAATTAAGAACGGTTTACCCAACTTTGGTGCTACGAGAATAGGAGGATTCGGCAAATATGCTTTGATATCCTCGAATGCTTTTTGACAAGCGTCATCCCAAATGAACGACACACCCTTCTTGGTGAGCTTGGAAAACGGTTGACATTTTCCAGATAGATTCGAGATGAACCGCCGAATATAGGCTAATCGCCCTTGTAATCCTCTGAGTTCTTTAAGGTTTCTCGGGGGGTTACAACTCATTTATGTTGGACCCTAGAGGGAGGTGATTAGGGTCTTATGCTAATCTAATCTGATTTTATGCCAATTAAAACTAATAACAAGTTATCCTAGCAAGTATGAAATACAACAATATATATAAGCTAGGATAAGCAATATGAACAAAGAGATATATCCTAGCAATGAGATATACTATGAGATATATGCAAGGATATACAAATTAACACAATGGTGAAATAAACATAAACAAAACAAGAGTGATAGTGTGTAAATAAACAATGCAAACACACAAAATGATCACGGAGTTCGGACCTTCCGTCCTACGTCTCCGCTCCCCACTCCCGGGGAGAAATCCACTACGGGTTTTCTATGCTTACCCGAATAACGTTTACACCTCACACTCGGTTTTCTAGCTAACCGAAAACTTTATAATTACACACTTGCAATTACACTCTACACCCTCGAAGTGTTGGCCTAGTCCTTGTCCTCCTCCTCAAGTGATCGGATGTGACCTCTCCTTAGGTTCGTCAACCGACGCCACTCCTCTTGGATTCGACCCTGTCTCTCACCAACCACTCCTCTCGGTGTACAAGTATAATACAATGTGAACCTTACAATTAAGCATAAATACAATAAATGATTGCTCTCTAATATGGATGGGAGCACAATGAAGCTCACTCTCAATGATACAATCCCACAACCCAAATTATACTATGTATGAAATACTATAAGCTCAATTATTGTGTGTGAACAAAGAGAAATAAAATCAAACTCAATTAAAGTCTAGCAAATATAAATATGACAATGTAAATATAAACAAGCTAGATAATTCAGTTGAGAAAACTTCTCTAGAACAAGAGAGATGGAGATGTGAAGTGGAAAGCTCAAACTAAAGATGATCTCCTCTTCTTGTGAACCAATCTTCACAAACTTGAAACTTTTAACCCACACTTAAATAAAACTTAAACTCTTATAAAAACTTGTTTAAAACATCCCTTAGTGGTAGAAAATAGTTATGGCAAAGGGGTATATATAGAGTAGAAGAAAATAACCCAAAAAACCCCAAAAACCCACTAAAAAACAAAAATCAGCAAGTTATCGTTACTGTGCAACGGTAACTTCGACGATCGACCGTGAGAAGTAAAACTAAAAAAATACTATCTGGACTGATGACGGTCGACTGTGGTGGTCGACCACACTGTAGCACAGTCGACCGTGGCGGTCGACCACACTTTTCCTGATTTTGACAGATGCTGAAATTTTACATATCTAACTTTATAAAATCAATTAAAAATAGTAAATCAACTCCAAAAATTATGAAATTTTGAGGTAAGGTTTTAGACATGTATATAAACATGTTAGAGAAATAATTTATAAAATATCACTTCCCAGTTGAGAGAAATAATTGTTTTAACACAAATATATAGTTTCAAAAAAAAAACTGCTGAAAGCACGTTTATGTAAATTCAATTGAAAATAACAAAACAACTCTAAAATTAGTAAAACTTGGAGAAATGTTTGTATATATGATAATAAACATATAAACACTAAAATTTTAAAATCTCATTTCCCAATTATGAAAACGCATCTGTTTTGAAAAAACATGCACGAACATGTGCACGAACATGAGCTTATTAAAAACTTGATTTTGTAAATTCAAATAAATATAACAAATTAATTAAAAAATTGATAAAACTTTGAGAAACATTTATAAACATGAAATTGAACATGTTAGAAAAAGAATTTTTCAAATCAAATTTCCCATTTGTGAAAAATTATGTATTTTGCAAGTGTGTCCAAAACATGAAAATGTGATATACATAAAATTTGATGTTTTGACATAAACAATATTTTGAAACCCTATAAAATGATTTTATAGACTTAATAAAATATGTATACAATGATTGTTAAGTCCATAAACCAAAACTTGTGTATATATAACTATATATATAAAAACCAAATATGTGTGTGTATATATGATTGACCTTAAAGTACTAACACACATAATATAAAACCTAAACTAAATATACCCACGCTTGATTGATCTTCGATGTAGCTCAACTTGGTACACTTGCGGATGAAGCTAGAACTTGGATCTTCAATTTGAATTACACAGGCTTCACTCCATAATTCCGCCAACCTCCATTGGATTTGATCGTTGAAGCGCAATCCATCCAACCTCCAACATGTTATTTGTCTATAATAAATAGAATCATACAAACACTAGACAAACAATATTAGAAGTAAATTGTTTGTTAAGCATCATCAAAACAAGAAGGCTAACAATCTTCCCTTTTTTGATGATGACAAATAATTTACAAAAAGGATATATGCATGAAAGGAAATGAATATACAATATTGTGATTAGGTTGAACTTTATCGGGTACAGAATTGATTCCCACTCCTTTGGATAAGGGCGTTGAATGCCAGTCTTCTTTATTTCTTGAGCAGACATTAATGAATTGATTTTGCTCTCTAAGTCTCTAATCTTCTTATCCTCGCTCCTATCTTTCTTTGAGCTATCCTGGGGAGGAGCAACGCAGTCCTCCTTCGTATTGTTTTCACTTGAGGGGCCACCCCCAGCATTGTTGTCAACGGGAGGGTATCCATGTTAGTATTCTCATCCACTTCTTGATCGCTATCAACTTGGTTGGGATGATTGCGACGGCTGGACTCTCCCTGCTGAGTTGTCAACGCCGCGATTTGTTGGCTATGCATTTCTCTCATCTGTTGCATAGTCATTTCAATTTCAAATTTGAAATTCTCTTTCTGTTTGGCTAAAGCGTCCTCGAGGATTTTAGCCATTTGCTCGTTGTTGATCATGAATGACTCATAGGTTTGTCCAGCACTGGATGTAGTGGCGTCTGAAGCAATCGCAGAATTTGCATCTGATATTTCATCATTTGAGGAATGCCCTCTCTGAACTCTCCTATAATCTCTAGGCCTGATAGCCTCGGTTTGAAGTCGAGTCATCCGCTGAGATATTCCTGAGAAAGGTTCGAGGCTGAAAAGTCGTGTGGACTTTCCCTTGTCAGCCATATTGATTGTGACTTCTGATAATTCATTATCTTGAACAGACAGCTTTTTTTGTGGAAACGCCTTGGCTTGGGTCTCGATGTTTCGGTGGAGAGTCTTTCAAACACTGATACCCTCTGTAGAGTGGTCTTGGGACAGCTACACTCTAATAATACTACCCTGATAAGCTTGGTACACGGACAGTGAGAATCCATTTAATGGGTATTCCTCTTTTGAGATTTGTTCATACCCCTAGTCTGATAGTACAACTCATCGGCATAATTATTGGAGCAACCTATCACATGCGGATATGATTTTCCAAGTCTAACGTCGTTATCTTCTGACGAACATGCTTCTCTTTGAAGACACAACGCTTCATTGGTGCTCTCAAGAGTCACTCGTTTGGAACCACGCCTTTGTGAGCGTGAGGCCCCAACGGGCTCTTGGACTTTAACTCGTAATCTGAGACGAGTGGTTACAGGTATTTTCTTGACATGAGAGGCATTCGTCTTGTTGGGAGGATGCGTACGACCCCAAGTCTGACGAGTTGTTTGGGGTTCATTTGCCGGACCCAAGCATTCTCTAATCAGAGTTTTACCTTGATCTTCGTGCAAATGACTGAGACAATCTGTAATCTTCATTTTGAATTGGGATAGGTCCATGCTGCCGTAGGGCTCCACAGAAGGTGAGGGAGTCGTCAAGATAGGAACAGGGGCTGTTGGAGACTCGAAAATAGGTGAAATTTTTTGCAAAACAGGACTGACCTGGCTCGGACTTGGTGGCGAACGAGCCCATTTGGTGGCTCAGCCTTGCCGAGCCAGTGTTTGGCAGCTCGGCCTTGCGTCGAGCCGGCCAACCGTTCATTTTTTTCGGGTTTTATTTTAGATTTTGGCTTCCAGATTTGACGTGGATTTGATGGTTTGTTGACTATATCATGTGTTTACAATTTCTTGGCTTCTTGTACCAGAATTCTCGTGTGCGCAAGGAACATGCGATGTTTCTGAATCCGTTCTTCAAAAGTTAAACGTGTCCTCTTCATGGGGACTCATTCATTCGTCGTTGGTTTGGAGGAGTAATAGTTGGCTCGCTGTCATGGTGGTTGGCACCTTCTGGACTTCAGATTCGCTTCATAGCGGATCCCATCAAATGGCTTCAAAGCTTCTGCCAGCCGGCGCGCGAGGCGTTGACGCCGTCTTTTACGTGCTCTCTTTGATAGGGTCGGCGCACTTCCAGTAGTAAGCTCTTTTATTAGGGAGCTATAGTTCATGGCCTCGGCTTTACAGGGCGTGTTTTGGACAGTCGCGGGATGAGAATCCTGATTTTGGGCCTTCAAGTCTGAGTCCCCCCGAATCTTCCTTGTGGAGTCTCTCCTATGCCTGCGAGGTGAGGAAGGATCTGGAAGATGAGGATAAGTATTCCTCATGTTTTTCTTAGTCGAACTCATACTCGACCTCTTCGTTAACCAGGATGATGACCTTTGGCTGCGACACTACAACTTCGGCAGCGAAGCTGTTGGCTCCCACTGTGGTCGCCAGTTTGTTTTCGTCAAAAGTTATCATTTTTATTATTGTTAAACCTATTACACCGTTCATAGATTACAAGTTTAAACTGAAAGAAAAGTTGATCTTTTTATAACATCTTCTTACACAATGAAAATTTAAGATTATAACTTTATCCAACAAAACAAAGTAGTAGTTTATGTCCTGTTGCTTTGCGTGGGATCTTTGCCTGTACCGGGGACGCGTTAGTCCTTGGACCGTCATGGATCAGATCCGGTAGACAAGTTTAATTATGCTCTTGTTTCACGAAGAAAACAATCGCAGCAGCGACAATCACGACTAAGCAAGATTGTGGCTCTTCTCGAGATTAAAACCAAGTTTAATCCGGAGGAAAGAGGGGGAAAAATCACAAACCTTTTGAAGGATTTCTTTATGAAAAAGTTCGCCAAGATCTGAGAATTCTTCTCTGAAATTCATGGTTTACTGCTCAATCTGACAGCACCTCGCCCTCAGATTTCAGATTCTCTCTAATGAAGACCCTAGGCTTCTATTTATAGGCTTTTGTCACCGTGTTTTCTGATAAGATCAAGTTTTTTGATGTCATCTGTAGTTGATAACCGCCTAGGTTCACTTAAGGATAGCTTCCGAAAAGTTTGGGAGGTCCTGGGATGAAAGAATTATAATAAAACATCGAAATTTGTGTTTTGGGAAGTTTGGGAGGCCAAAATAGTCGTGGTGGCTCGCATGGGTGCGAGCCACCATTTGGTGGCCCGCATGGGTGCGAGCCACCAATTGGTGACTCGCGCCTACACAGGCCTCCGAGTGGTGTTTCGTTCATTTAAATGGTGGCTCGCACGCACGCGAACCACCTGGACTTTTGTCATGTCTTTTTGACTCTTTTAGCTATTCGTATCTCCTTTGTTTCGCTTGGTTTCCCCCTTTACACGCGTTTTGTTATTTCCTTGACTTATGTGCTTCGTTTTATGGTTTATCGGTGTCGGACAATCTTCGTTAATTCGGATAATGACGTTCATCGTTTTCTCTCCGTCTTGAACCGTGTTCGAGGACCTATAGGCAATTTTTAACGCCTACAATAACTACCTGTACAAGTTTATTTCAAAACTCCTTGCTAATAGGCTGCAATCTGTCATTGGCTTTATAATTTGTGAAGCTCAATGTGCCTTCGTCAAAGGTAGGAAAATTAACAACAATATTTTGTTAGCACGTGTATTGGTGAAGAATTATGGCAGAAAACACTTAACTCCAAGGTCTATGATCAACATTGATATAAGAAAAGCCTTTGACATAATTAGCTGGTCTTTTCTAGAAAGCATGCTCAAAGGTTTGGGGTTCTCAGCAGTATTCATTAAATGGATTATGACATGTATTTCATCCACTAAATTTTCTATATCCATGAATGGTTCTCTCCATGGGTATTTCAAGGGTGCTAGGGGTTTAAGACAAGGGGACCCTTTATCTCCATATTTGTTCATTATTGGCATGGAGTATCTTACTAGGAATATGAATTTGCTAAAGAATGACAGAGATTTCAAATTTCATCCTTTGTGTGGGAAGTTGAAAATCACACACCTTGCTTTTGCTGATGATCTTCTTCTATTCAGTAGAGGAGACGTGTACTCTATTCAAAAACTATATCAGTGAGTGAAGGATTTTGGTGCAAATCTGGATTGGAAGCCAATCCTTCAAAATGTGCTATTTTCTATGGTGGCATTGAAGAAGCTGTTAAAGCATTTATCAGCAATAGCTTAGGATTTCATGAGGGTTCCCTGCCAATTAAGTACCTTCGTGTACCTTTAATATACAAGAGGCTCTCCTATGTTGATTGCACTCCCCTATTTAAGAAGATTACTAGTCAATTTCAGTCCTGGCTGAAAAATCAGAAACAGACTTTTGTTGGTATACTTCAAGTCATTAAAAGTGTGGTGTTGGGGATTCAATTATATGGGACTTCTAATTACATTTTACCATCTAAAGTTCTCCAAAAAATAGATGATTTATGCAGATATTTCTTATAGGGTAAAACTGACTAGGTTTACAAATCTCCCCTAGTTGCTTGAGACAAAATCTGTAAGGAGAAGAAGTGTGGTGGCTAGGGAATTTTTTCTACAAAAACTTGGAACATGGCCTCAGCTCTAAAAACCATTTGGTATATAAATGTTAACAAAGAATGGTTGTATTAAGTGGGTACATGGAAAATATCTGAAAAATACAACAATCTGGCATGTTAACATGAAAGTTGGAGATTCTTGGATGTGGAAACAATTGCTCAAAGCCAGAGATAAAGAAGTTATTATCTGTGGAGGCATAGAAAATCTGAAGAATTGCATCAGTTCATGTTGCAAAAATTCAAAAATTCAGCTGTCAGAGCTGTATTCAGCCATATCTCTAGTTTCAAGCAACGTAAACTGGTATTTGACAGTCTGGGACTCCTTGATTTATCCTAAACATAGCTTTATTTTGTGGTTATCAGTTCTAAACAGGCTGTTAACCAGGGATAAGCTACTTAGGAGGGATGTTATTCAGTCAAGCCACTGCTGTTTATGTTCAGGCACTGCACAGGAAATAAGAAATCATCTTTTCTTTGATCGTCTCTTCTCTAATGAGGTGTGGAATAACATCATGGATTGGCTCTAATTTAGATGGAGGGCTTGTGATTGGAATGTATACTATTGGATTAGTATAATTGTAGACGGCAAAATGGCCAGATTGGTATATTTTCTAGGGTCTTGGTGACAAGTTGGTATATTTATTTTAAGTTTTGTCATATTGGTATAAAATTTTAACTCCGGCGCCATATAAGCCTTAAGTTTGGCCGGAGTCAATTTTCCGGCCATTATTCTCACGCGACAGCTCACGTGACTCCGACGTGGCCTTTACGTGGATTCCAGCGTGGCGATATTTAGCGGGAATAAGTGAGCGGTTTGCGTGGCCTTTACGTGGATTCCAGCGTGGCGATATTTAGCGGGAATAAGTGAGCGGTTTGCCTAGAAAATCACAGAAGAGCAGTAATTCAATCCCATTCTTTAATTTCCCTCTCTTCCCTAATTACAGAAGAAAATCGTAGAACCCTAGAGCGTAACGATTCCCAAATTACAGACGATCGAAGTTCAAGGCTTCCATCTACTTCATCTTCTTTGGCGCGGAGCAAAAGGTGAGTGGAAATTTCATATTTTTGAAACTAATACATGGAAATTTGACGGGTTTATTGTAAATTAGGGTTTTTTTGATGGGTTTAGTGAGGAGTTAGGGTTTTTATTGTGATATTGCAGATGAGTCTCCAAATATTGGTTAAAATCAGACATGGAGGAAGTTTTCCGATGGGCTGGGTTGAAGATTATGTTGGTGGTAGATTTGATGTTAGGTTTATAGACAAAGAGGATCTGAGCATAGAAAGACTGATGGATGAAATTAGTGCAATTGGGTATAACAATGTCAACGGCTTGTTCTACTGTGTTCCTGGTGTAGGGGTTGCAAATGGTGGATTAAGGTCTCTAAGTGATGAATGTTCCTTCATTGAAATGCTAGAACATGCAGAAAGGGTGAAGGCAATTGAAATCTATGTTGAACATGGCATTGATCAACCTGCAGAAGTTATTATGGAAGATTGTGATGTGCTGTTGTTGGAAGGTGTGCAAGAAGATATGCAAATGCCAAAAGCGACCACTCCTAAAAAGAAGGTGACAGTAGCAGGACCCAGGAGATCAACACCCAGGAGAGCCACTGCTAGTGCCAATGAGAAGGTGACAGTAGCAGGACCCAGGAGATCAACACCCAGGAGAGCCACTGCTAGTGCCAATGAGAAACAAACACCCCAGAAAGCAACATGCAAGAGGAAGGTAACATATCCTTCAACCTCCAGGAAGAAACTAACACCCAGGAGGGCAACCAAGTTGTCAACCTCCAGTGAAACCCTGCCACAACAAGAAGCATTATTTTCAGCCTCTTTAGATGATCAGTGTAGTGCACAACAGCAGGCAAGTCCATCTAGTGATAGTGACGACTCTGTGGAGGATGAGAATTACAGAATGGATCCTAGGGAGGCATTTGCAGATGATGACTTTGATGAAGATGAACTATTTGATGAGTTTAGCAATAATGGCAAAGGGAAAAAAAGAAGAATGTGCAAAAGAAATAGGATGACAGTGCCTACAGTGAATGTGGAGGGCAATGATAGTGTGCCTGAACCAAATAATGAACCTAGGGAGCCAGTGAATGTGGAGGGCAATGAGAGTGTGCTTGAACCAGGCCAGGAAGATAGGGAGGCAGTGAATGAGGTTCACGGTGCTCACAGTGATGATTCCTTTCAAGCTGCTATATGTAGTGAAGACGAGGAACTGAATGAGATTAGGCAATGCAATAAGGAGAATCTAAGTCAAGAGATGAGCCACATTGCTTTAAACTCTGGTGCTAAACTGGGAGATGGTGTTGATGCAGGTAACTCCTTTCAATTTAACACTGTCAGACTCCCTCGAGTGGTTAATGCTAATGTACCAACATCACCCCATGAAGGAGTGCATTCAAGAGCTGACAACACAGTTGATGAACCTGGGCCATCAACCACTGAACCACAACAACAGTCATGGCCAGAATTTTTTACAAATTATGATGGTGGATATGAATCAGATCCTAGATCAAGTGGTGTTGAAGGTCCCATAATGGCAAGTGATGAGGATGAAACTCTTGTCCAAAGTTTACAAAAAAGGGCATCAAAGGTCAAGTATCCATTTTTTAATGAAGAAGTTGACATGAAAAATGTTAAATTGACAGTAGGATTGAAGTTCACGTCAAGGGAAATATTAAAAGAAGCAATATTGAATTACTCCATACAACAACACTATGACATTGTTTATGGAAAAAATGATAAGAGGCAGTTGAATGTGAATTGGTCACTCTGTCATTGGCAGCTAAATGCTACACCATGTCGTGATGATGCTAGTGCTTGGAAAATCAATTGTATGCACCCTTATCATACTTGTGTCAGGACATTCAAGAATAGGCTAATCACTGAAGGTTGGCTTGCAGGAAAATTTATTGACAACTTTCTGAGGGATCCTAAGTTCAAGCCCAGAGACATGAAAGCAGAAATGCAAAAACAATATGAGATCATAGTGGATTTAAGGAAATGTAGGAGGGCAAAGAGTAGGGCTTTGAATGCAATAGATGGTTTGTTTAAGAAGCAATATGGCTTGTTAAAGCCATACATGAGAGAGCTCTTAAGGAGTAATGATGGAAGTACATGCATTCTGAAGGTCACAGATCAAAGTGACTCATCAGAATCAGGAGTCTTTCAAAGATTCTACGTGTGCTTTGCAGGTAAAGTAAATGTGTTTGTTAGAAAATTTTGAAGTTTTATCAAAGCTTGTATGTGCAGGTTTTTTAGGCCATACTGAATTCATTCTTGTGTTCTCAGCCATGAAAAGGGGGTTCGCCAACAATTGTAGACCTATATTTGGACTTGATGGGTGCTTTCTTAAACATGCATGTGGTGGGCAATTGTTAAGTGCCGTGGGGAGAGACGGCAATAATCAGATGTGGCCAATTGCGTGGGCTGTTGTGGAGGCTGAAACAAGGAGCTCTTGGGAATGGTTTATGAGAATCTTATCCAATGATCTCAACATGGGAGAGGAAGAGGGATTGACAGTAATTTCAGACCAACAAAAGGTAAGGATCAATTTCATGTCATATTCAGTTTAATCTCTATCTGGGCTACATATTTACATATTTGAGTATGTTTTTTTGTTTAATCAGGGTTTAGTTCCAGCTATACATGAAGTTTGGCCCCAAGTGGAGCATAGGCAATGTGCAAGACACATTTATTCCAATTGGAGGAAAGCACATACTGGAAGAACTCTTCAAAAATAATTTTTGTATTGTGTGAAGGCAACCTCCATGGGGGGTTTTGCAAGAGAAGCTGGCAAACTCAAGGATTACTCTCAAAGGGCATATAACGACTTCATGGCAAGGGATCCTCACACCTTATGTAAGTCCCATTTTAAATGTCATAGCCAATGTGACAGTGTCGACAACAATATGTCCGAAACCTTCAACTCATTCATCCTTCTTGCAAGATACAAGCCAATAATTTCTATGCTAGAAGACATTAGACTTGCCATGATGGATAGGATGCAGTTAAAAAGGAAGTTGATTACACAATTTGTGGGTGGGATTGCACCTAGGATAAGCAAGAAAATCAAAGAGGGATATCAAGAACAATTGCACTGTCAAACACGTTGGTCGGGAACAAATGACTACAGTGGATTTGAGATACATCACAGAGGGATTGGCCATGAGGTTAACTTGGGTGAAAATACCTGTTCTTGTAGGGTTTGGGACTTGACTGGAATTCCATGTTGTCATGCCATTAGTGCAATATTGTTCATGAGAAAGAATCCAGGAGATTTTGTTGCTCATTGGTACAAAAGTGAAGCTTACAAAAATGCTTATGAGAGCTTGTTAAACCCTGTGCAAGGTACCAAATTTTGGGACCTTCAACAGGAGGGATCTGTGTTGCCTCCTCACAGTATTAGGAAGCCAATGGGGAGGCCCAAACATGCTAGAAGGAGGGACCCTTCAGAAGGTCCAAGAAATCAATTTAAGGCATCAAGGCAAGGTGTGCAAGGACGATGCACCCATTGTGAATCAAGTGAACATACACGGAGAAAGTGCCCTACTGCACCACCAAGGCAACAAGCTACACAAGTAAGCTTTTTTTTTTTTTGCAGCTGTATTTTGTGTTCATTAAACAACTTAAGCCTTACCTGATCCATCTTGAAGGAATCACAAGGAACAAGAGTTGATGAAGGACCATCTCAAGTGAGGAAAAAGGGGAGACCAAAGGGAAGCCTGAACAGAATAAGAGTTGATGACTTGCCTCCAAGCAATGCTCCAACGCCAGCATCCATTATCCTTGGCAGAAGAAGCAAAGCTCCAACAACCAGCACTGAGGCAGGAAGAGGTAGAGGAGGGAGAGGGAGAGGGAGAGGAAGAGGAAGAGGTAGAGGGAGAGGTGGTGCTGGTCAATTATGGATGCCAGAAGGGTTTGGTTTGTGGCAAGGACCACAAGGAGAAATGGCATTTAGAGCACCTGGTGATAGTCAAGTAAATGTGATACATTTGACACCTAATGCTCCATCCTCACAGACTGCACCCTCTCAGGAATGAGAGTGTAATTAACTGCAGTAGATAACCAGCTTCTGAGATATTTTGGGACAAAGTTGTTCATGTATGGTTAATGTTATTTTGGCACAAAGTTGTTACTGTCTGGTTATTGTATTTTGGGAACAAAGTTGGTTAAAGTTCTGTTTAGTATTTTGTGTTATGTTATGTGATAAAGTTGTTACTGTCTGGTTATTGTATTTTGGGAACAAAGTTGGTTAAAGTTCTGTTTAGTATTTTGTGTTATGTTATGTGATAAAGTTGTTACTGTCTGGTTATTGTATTTTGGGAACAAAGATGGTTAAAGTTCTGTTTAGTATTTTGGGAACAAAGTTGTTATTGTATAGTGTGTTGATCAGTTCTATCTGGGCATGTTCTATTTAGTATTTTGTGTTATGTTATGTGATAAAGTCCTGTAACTTACATGCACTTGGTATTTTGTGTTTTGTTGTGTGTCACAGTAGTTTCCAAGCAATGTTCTACCTAATACATTTGGTATTCTGGATGTTCATTTGTTTGGCATGTTTAAAGTTTATATGTCTACTTCATGCCAATCCCTTTATTGACATCATTGAACCAGGTCATGTGCAATATGGGTCCAACAGGTACAATTTAATTCATGTCATTGAACCAGGTCATGTACATTTGGTTATACAAGTCATTGCACCAGTTCATGTGCATTCATGCCTGTATATAACAATCAAGAAAGTTCATTTATTCATGCACAATCAACAACACACATTAGGAGTTCAATTTACCAATCTGTCAAAATACTGTGCTTTATTCACATCAGCATCCACTTTCACATTACAACCATCTTCACATTACAACATACAGAATTAAACAGAGTGTAAACATACAGAATAACAAAATAAACTTAATAATCCTTTTTTCTTTTGCAACATTTTCCTGCAATTCTAATCTTTCTTTCATCATTTTCTGCACTTCTTCCAAACAAGAAGCAGCCTCGTGTTGAGACAATTCGACATCCTCTTTAAGCTTGTAAATTTCCTCATTGCATCCTCTTAGCTAATTTTCACACCTTTGAAGTAACTCCTCCTTCAACAGCAACGTATTCCTCAAATCATTGATCTCCTCTCTTAGAAGTGGAAACAATTGACATCCAACACTACACATTGGTTTGTCAATCCATTCCCAAATGCCACAACCACCAGCCTATCATTACTCAAAAATCAAGGAGACTATTATCAAGTGAGATGCGCAAAAAATTCCAACTTCTAAGTAAAAACTGCAGTTGATTACTGCAACAAATGCAACAAATGAGGAAGTAAATTTAACTTACATGCTGATTGCGACATTTGTAGAACCTCCGTCCTGGATTTTCATCAGTCATAGAAGTAAAATATTTGCACTCCAAACCACAATTACAAACCTTCACCCCAGATTGCTTTGCTAGATCATTCCACTGTCGTATAGCTTTTATTCCATTGAACCCTTGCCTGCTTCTTCCAATGCTCATGCTTGACACTGATCTTGAGCGACAGCTTGAAGATGACGAATCCATCACTAATTTAACTCCCACTGAACCTAACCCTAACCCTAGGAGGAAGAATAAGATGGAGTAAGAAGAAGAAGATGGAGTAAGAAGGAGGAGGAAGAAGAAGATGGAAGCCTTAATCGGAGATATAAACCCCCCTTTTGTCAAAATTTATTCATCCCAACCACCTGCCACGCTGGAATCCACGTAAAGGCCACGTTAGAGTCACGTGAGCTGTTGCGTGAGAATAATGGCCGGAAAATTGACTCCGGCCAAACTTAAGGCCTATATGGCGCCGGAGTTGAAATTTTATACCAATATGACAAAACTTAAAAAAAATATACCAACTTGTCACCAAGACCCTAGAAAATATACCAATCTGGCCATTTTGCCAATTGTAGACTGAAAGGGAAAGGATTTAAACAAAGTCTAAAGAGATTGGCTCTTGCGAATACAGTTTACAGAATATGGAGGGAGAGAAATGATAGGATTTTCAACTTGAAGACTAAGAGTATTGATCAGCTTACTAAGGAGATAAAATTAGACGTTATGATCATGGTCCTTAACAGTCCAATTTCAGAGGGAAATAAACAGTGGTTTTTGTTGTTGTAGCTGCTTTGATTCCTTGTTTTCATGTTTCAGTTTTTTTTCCTAGTTCATTACTGAACAGTATATCATGATGTACTTACACGCCAAATTTGGTTGATGAATAAAAAAGTTCTTCGTTGACAAAAAATAATAATCTACTGATATGCACTATGACTGTAAATATTCCATTTCACGTATAATGCTGTACTAATCTTATATACAGGAAAGTTATTAGAAATGATTCTCCTTTAAGATACTCTTTTGAAACGGAATATTGCAAATTGGTTATTTTAATTTAGTCTTTAAAGAAACCATTTCTTGGAGAAAACTCCATGAAGTAATCAACTGCATTTGTATGCTAGCTGGTTAGCTGGGTTGCATGGATCAAGACGTCATGAGGATAATTAAACTAATTTATCTTCTATATGCAACTTGAAAGTTCAGGTCAAAGGGATCGAATGTTAAGCATTCACTTTCATCCATCTATTTGTAGAAAGGAGAAACCAATCACAGGGTTCCAAGTTTTGCTTTGTGAAAATTGCATATTGGATTCAAAAAATATCATTAATGTTAACATCCCTATCCGAAGATGGAAATTCAAGTGGGGGACTCGGAGATACTTCACTGATTCATGTCATGACTGGTGGTTAAATGACTTAAAAGCTGGGGTGCAAATGGTTGGGATGCAGCTCGTACATACATATTAATAAACATGATCATGTCAAACCGATAAGATAATCAGATAATATTAAAAAATAAAGTTCATATGGTATAAGAGAGTTCATTAATATGTCCGTTATATTTGTAAAAGCTAGAACTAAATCTCTCGATTATAAAATTTTACCTCAAATCATTAATCTGACGATTAAAACTATTCCACTTATGTAATCAACATATATCACTCAATTACAAATCCATATCCTTCACAATTCAGTAATTTTGAGTAATTTTGATACTGGAATAAATTGCCTTTTGTATGAACAAATTGAGTAATTTTGAGTAATTTTGATACTGGAACAAATTGAGTAATTTTGATACTGGAATAAATTGAATACTGGAATAAATTGCAGAAGAAATTATGGCTGGAACAAATTGCCTGGAACAAATTACATAAAGTGTGATATACAATAAGGGCCTGGAACAAATTCAGTAATTTTGAGTAATTTTGATACTGGAATAAATTGCCTTTTGTATGAACAAATTGAGTAATTTTGAGTAATTTTGATACTGGAACAAATTGAGTAATTTTGATACTGGAATAAATTGAATACTGGAATAAATTGCAGAAGAAATTATGGCTGGAACAAATTGCCTGGAACAAATTACATAAAGTGTGATATACAATAAGGGCCTGGAACAAATTCAGTAATTTTGAGTAATTTTGATACTGGAATAAATTGCCTTTTGTATGAACAAATTGAGTAATTTTGAGTAATTTTGATACTGGAACAAATTGAGTAATTTTGATACTGGAATAAATTGAATACTGGAATAAATTGCAGAAGAAATTATGGCTGGAACAAATTGCCTGGAACAAATTACATAAAGTGTGATATACAATAAGGGCCTGGAACAAATTCAGTAATTTTGAGTAATTTTGATACTGGAATAAATTGCCTTTTGTATGAACAAATTGAGTAATTTTGAGTAATTTTGATACTGGAACAAATTGAGTAATTTTGATACTGGAATAAATTGAATACTGGAATAAATTGCAGAAGAAACCCTGAACATTGTTGATAATCAGGGTTTTCTTTGTGAGGTATTGAAACCCCCCTGAACATTGAAACCCCCCTGCATTTGGCCTTGGTTCTTGTCATACGAGTGCTTAGGGTTTTTTTCCGGTAATTTGAGGCTGATTTTCTTACATTGACCACTTGAATGCTAACTGAAAATTTCATTCATTGCTTTGTTTTTTCTAATTCTCAGTTCTTAAATTTTCTTTGGCAGTAATTTTGGTCTTGTCTTCTGGGGAGCAATTTCTCAGTGCTTTCAGGGAGTAAAAAGAAGACAAATGGCTGAACCTGGTGATAGTAGCGAAGATGTTCATGGTGATAGTTTCAACAACAACGATTTCATGCCTTTTCCAACAACGATGCCTGTTTCAAGGTACCTCATTAATGTCATGAATTTCGCTGACATGAAATATGTTGTTTGAAATAGTAACGTTGAGTAACATTATATATTGACCCCCAATTATCTTTATTTTCAGAATGCAAAATGGTGAAAAACCGTGTTTAGGAATGAAGTTTAGTAGTCATGAAGAGGCCTACAACTATTATAACTCGTATGCTTTGATGATGGGATTTGGAATCAGAAAAAGCTCAGTGAATTACTCCCAGAAAGATAAACAAGTGTTGAATAGAAAATTTGTTTGTGACAAAGAAGGTTATAGATCTAATAAAGACAAGAGAGATATAGGGAAAATATCAATCATCGGCGAGAGACCAGAGTTGGCTGTAAAGCAATGATGAGAATAAAATTATTGGAGGATAAAACATGGGAAGTTGTAGGTTTTATTGAAGATCATACAAACCACATGCACAGGTCACAACAACAATTTCATAGAAGTAAAAGGTGTAAAAAAATTATTCAATGTTTGCAAGAAGAAGGTATTACTCCTTCCACTATTTCTCGTGTTATTAACGCGACAAGTGGAAGAGAAGATGAATCAGTGACACCACAACAATGCATTGACTATATGAAAACTCAAAGGCATAACAATATTGGTAATGAATGTATATCTGTTATCCAATATTTTCAAAGAAAGGCGGCTAGTGATGCAGATTTTTATTTTGCATTGGAAGTAGATTGCACTGGACAAATGAGAAGTGTTTTTTGGGCAGATGGAAAATCAAGAGCAACTTATTTGAAAGAGAGGCCAGGTATGTTTAATTACGTTGACAAGTTAAAATATTTTATTACTTAAATCATATTATTAATTACGCAATGCTACAAGAATTAAATCAACTTTAGAACAAGCACAAGAAAAGAAAGAGAGGCAAGCGTACATGTAGTAGATGTGGACAACTTGGGCATTATAGGACTAGCTGTACCGTTAACAAGCCCAGGTATGTTTAATTACGTTGACAAGTTAAAATATTTTATTACTTAAATCATATTATTAATTTTATCTTTGATATTTTATGCAGCGAAACTGACAAACAAGACTAACGAACAAAGTACATGGAGATGCACTTTGTAAGCATAGTTTGGACCTGTAAGTAGCTAATTTGGACACAATTGTTGTGAATGATCTCACTTGATTTCTTGACCTGGTGCATAGTTTAAACACAATGTAACATGTACCTCTTTATTTTCCCATATGACAATAACTCTACCATTATCATTTTACTCAAATATTGTCTACAGAATTTAGCTACTCACAAATTTAGCTACTCATATATTCTTTTTACTACATGTCCCTGTTTATCTTCCTTACAGGTATGAAGTGACAATGAACCATACAAGGAAGAGGAAGAGGTCAACCAGGAATAGGGGTTTTGCATGAGGAAGTTGTGATGAAGCTTCAGGATTCCAAAAGTTGTTTTTGTGATATGAGATGTTGTATTAAGACTCTGTTATGTGATAGGAGATAGTTTGCTTAGATGAACTTCCTACAAAAACTAAATTGAAGAGATTTGACGATTTGGATGATGAGCTGTGTCCTTTTATGTGATATGATTTTTTTTTTTTTGGAGCTGGTGTCTCCTCATGTTTTGTGGTGATGCAGATGTTTTTTTTTCTTTTTGAGCTGGTGTCTCCTCATGTTTTGGAGTATGTCACAACCTTGCACATATTAACAGTTTTGGTTGTCTGCTGTTTACAAGTTTTTACATTGCCACGCAGTCCTGAAACTGATACAAACTGCAGTTATAAAAAGTGATACAAAAAGTCTGTTGTTTACAAAGTTTTTACATTGCTCGTCTTCAAGACTTCCTTATGCTCTAGCTGCTGCTCCTCCACAACCTGATCTTGTGCGGCTTCCCTCCACAACCTGATCTTATGCTCTTGCTCATCTGGTGTTTACAAAGTTTTTGGAGTTCATTCATTTCCTTGTAAAGCTGACGTAAACAAAGCTTGGAGATAAGATGTTGTATGTAAACAAGATGGGTTCCATTGTGTACTACTACCAGCTTTGAGATAAGCAAGATATATACCATGAAATATATCTACCAATATATACCATGAAATAAGCAAGATGGGTTCCATTGTGTACTACTACCAGCTTTGAGATAAGATGCTGTATGTAAACAAAGCTTGGAGATGCTGTACTATCTACCAACAATATGTCCATCACAAACTTCAGTAACAAAATTCATACAAACTTCAGTAACAAAAGACAAACATTCCTATAAGTTGCTCAGGCCTTTGACTATAACAAAATTTTAGAAAATGGAGCAACAATATGTCCATCACACCAACACAGCAACACAATTACAGAAGCAAGAAAAACATCATGAAACTGATACAAACACGAAGAAACATTCCTACAAGTTGCTCAGTCATTTGGCTATAACACAGAGCAACAATATCAGGACAACGATAATAATAACTTTTAAATATAAAATTACATCCTTCAGCATTTTATTCAATGCCTCTACATTTTTTTCCAGCTTTTCCAGCCTTTTTGTGATGTTCTTGGTATCACCCACCCATTCGAAGAAGTCGCAACCCTTTGGATTAGGTCCCTTGTATCTCGGGCATCCATAAAATTCGAAGCCCTTATTGCGTCCTTGCTTGCACATCCATATTCTGCAAATTAACCCACAATAACATCTTCTTTCAACTAAACCCTCATCTTCTTCTCTACTGAACTCTTCCGAAAAGTTCTTCATCTTTTATCTGCAACAAACATACCATAAACAAGATTTTATTCATGAAAAAAGTCAATTTAACTTTTTCCTTCTTAGAAAATGACTCACTCATACTTGTGGACTTTTTTCTTCTGCAATTTATCTTAGCCATAATTTGTTCCAGGCAATTTATCTCACTTTATGTAATGTATATCACACCTACCATCAAAATTACTCAATTTATTCCAGTATCAACTTCACAACATGTATAATTCTCAACAACTTGGTTTATTTGACATATCAAAAGTTCTTTCAACAACTGGAATAAATTGTCAGCACATATATCTCTAATTAGGTCTCTAATTTGAATAGGTTACAGTACAATTGGTTGTGGTCCAGTTTTCCTTCAAGAGGTACAAGAATCACAAAGAAAACCCTCACAAATAAAACCCTGATTATCACAAAGAAAACCCTGAATTTGTTCATACAAAAGGCAATTTATTCCAGTATCAAAATTACTCAAAATTACTGAATTTGTTCCAGGCCCTTATTGTATATCACACTTTATGTAATTTGTTCCAGGCAATTTGTTCCAGCCATAATTTCTTCTGCAATTTATTCCAGTATTCAATTTCTTACAAAATTTTGGCAGAGTGAGGTAGGTTTCTGAAGAACTGACCTGTTAGACTTGGTCGGCGGGGGATCGGAACCAGATCCTCGGCGTCGGAGCTTCGATGGGGGCCACGAGCTTGAGCGTCGAGAGTTGGGGGAGGGGGTTCGACGACCGGACTTAAATTTGGCTTGGTGATATATATAGGCAAAATGGTCAGATTGGCATATTTTTTTGAGGCTTGGTGATATTTTGGTATATTTTCTTTTAGTTTTGTCAGATTGGTATATTTTTTCAACTCCGGCGTCATATAGGCCTTAAATTTGGCTGGAGTTACTGTTCCGACCAGGGCTGATGGGAATTTTGGCCCGAACTGTAACTAAATTTGGCCGGAACAGTAACTAAATTTGGCCGGAACAGTATCTCCGGCCAAATTTAAGGCCTATATGGCGCCGGAGTTGAAAAAATATACCAATCTGACAAAACCAAAAAAAAATATACCAACATGTTACCAAATCTCGAAAAAATATACCAATCTGACCATTTTGCCTATATATATATATATATATATATATATATATATATATATATATATTT
>NC_033799.1:20206666-20276559 GCF_001876935.1 Asparagus officinalis | reverse complement strand
AAATGATTTTAAACAGAAGAGCTGTTGTTGATTGACTTCTAAAAGCTGGTTTCGTCAGGATGTCAAAAATCAGAAGGGTGCTGGGGAGGATTTGTATTTAGGCGTGATTCATGATATTTAAAAAACTATTAAAAAGCTAAAAATTAAACTATACCTTTTATTAATTTAATTAGTCTTTTTAATTATTTATTTTATATTATATAATTAATAATAGAATTTAAAAAATATATATTATTTTAAAAATAAGTTATATCATTATTAGGACCCATACATCACTTATCCACCTTTTACCAATTTTTTTACAAACAAACAAGAGTTCTCTGATTTTTTTATTAAAAGATAAAAAAATTGACTCCATTATCCTGCAAACCAAACAGAAAACCTAAAATCTAGTACATTGTTATAAATCCCAAATATAATTCCAATAGTCAAACAGGACATGTCACTATTGTTATCATCCTTCACAAAAGTGGAATATCAAGTGGTGAATTCGGACAAATTTCACTGTTTCAAGTGATGAAGTGGATGAAGTGGTAGGCAAAAGACTTACGACTCTTCGTGATTTAATCCATCGCTGTCAAACGCGCACATCATTGAAGTCGTCATTTTTATCCTAACATGGAAATTCAAGTGGCCTAACGAGTGTTACTCCAAATTTTCCCGGTTCCAGTTTCAAACGGAGTGGTCCCAACTCGTGAAGGGATTATTACCCTCTGATCGTTGAGTTCAATATTGCATTCTTTATTTGGCTTAACGTAGAGGATTTGGATCTTTTTTACTGTTAAAAGTAGTGAAAAGAGACATTTTACCCTAGATGTTGATTATTTGATGAATGGTTGCGATTGCTTATAAATCTAATATTTAATATATCCCCGTGAATTGCACCCATTAGTAATTTGCATTCAAAGGATAAATTATAAAATATCTATTTGATAATCAGTGATTAAATCCACACGTATGGTTCAAAATTAAAGATAAGATGGTAATAGATGTATTGTTATAGAGTGTAAATTATAACTTGTTGCGCGCCTATGCGGAAACTTGCTCGCACACCGAACGAATATGTGATCACGGGAGAAGAGAACAAACCACACACGAGCACAATTCAATCCAAATACGACAGATCAAACCAAACACAGAGATATATGTGGTTCGGAAATTTGCCAACGTCCACGGGAAGAAGATGGAGAGATTCCACTAAATCAAGGAGAGTACAAAAGGTTACAATCTCATAAAATCACTCACACAAACCCTAAACCAAATCTCTCAACTTGCTCACAAGTTCTCCCTCTCAAAGTGCTCAGAATACTCACAAATCTTGGTTAGAAATCTCCTCTCTTAATCCTAGAAACGAGTGTTTCATTATATATCAAAACACAAACTCAATGCGAACTGGAAACCAAATTCAGGCCCAGCCCGACTCGCGGTCGACCGCAGAGAAACGTGTGGTCGACCGGACAGAACGTCAGAAACTAAAAAACATTACAAGGTTTGACTGGTCGACCGCCGTGCCAATCGCGGTCGACCGCAAAAAGTCTAGAGACTTTTCCAGCTTGCGTGCACATTTGCGGTCGATCGCCGCGCCAATCGCGGTCGACCGTTGGAAGCCCAAATCTATTTTCTGTCGTTTTTCTTTTAAGCTATTCATAACTCGACTATTGTTGTGATTGGCTTAACTTGAGCGTGAGAGGGACAAGCACACAACAACAGCAACAAAAGCAAGCAACAATAACAGAAAGCACAGTGACAGCAGCAAGGTCTGTATGATCGATCGTTCAGACAAACCGGTTCGACTAGCTGGTATACCGACAGAGCATTTGGATGGTCTGACCTTCTTTAGGTATGTTGTATACGAGTGTATCTTTTTCCTTACTTCGGGAGCTTAGCGATCCTCATGGGAGCTTGAGGATAGATGATTCTCATGATATATTGAGAATAGAGACATGGACGAAGTCGTTGGAGGCAGTCAAAACCAAGAAGAGTATAGGAAAAACTGCATGAAATGTTTTAAGCTCCTAGCAGTCGACCACACTTGACGCTGTGGTCGACCGGATATGTGCACAAATCCTAGGAGGTCTCTGGACTTTTGGCGATCGACCGTAGTGTCAAGTACGGTCGACCGACCAAACCCTGTATTGATTTCTGCTTTCTGTCATTAGATCTAGTCGACTTGCTTAACTCTTTCTATCTACTGATCTGTTTGCAGTTGGAACATACTAGAATATGATAATTGGCTGCCGAACGAGTTCTAGAAGCTCATCTAGAAATGTGAAGTGAAAATCGAGCCTCGATCTGATACAATCGTCTCTAGAACTCCATGTAGTCTCACGATCTCATGGATGAATATCCTCACATAAGTCTCCGCCGTGTATGTCGTCTTCACTGGTATGAAATGTGTTGACTTTGTCAACCAATCAACCATCACCCAAATAGAATCTTTCCCCTTCTTCAACCTCGGCAGGCCTACAATAAAATCGATGGAAATATGAGTGTACTTCCACTCCGGAATGGTTAAAGACTATAGGGTTCCTGCGGGTCTCTGATGTTCTGCCTTCACTTGCTGGTAGGTAAAGCACTTAGCCACATATTCTGTAATATCCCTACGCATTCCGCTCCACCAAAAGTGTCCCTTTAGGTCCTTGTACATTTTAGTGGTGCCGGGATACACTGTGTACCTGGTACGATGCGTCTCATCAAATAAGTCTTTCTTCAACTATGGATTACTTGGCATCACTAATCGGCCCTTCATTTTAAGTCCTCCATCTGCTCTAATGATCTTATCATTTTTGGGCTCTTTGAAAATCTCCTCCTTTTGGGTTTGAAACCAAGAGTCCTCTAGTTGAGCTCTGATCACCCTATCAGTCTAAGATGGTTGCATGGACAAAGCTCTCAGAAATGCATTGCTCCTGTCATTCTCTAGCCTAAAATCAAACTAGCTAAGGGTATGAAGATCTCGATACAACGAGTACCTCAAAGATGAAATCCGATGTCGACGCTTCCTACTCAACGCGTCCACTATAATGTCCGCCTTCCCAGGATGGTACTGAATTGCAAACTCGTAATCTTTAATAGACTCGACCCATCACCGCTATCTCTGCTTAAGTTCCTTCTAAAAAAAAGGTACTTTAGGCTCTGAAGATCTATGAATAGCTCAAACTACACTCCATAAAGATAGTGTCTTCATGTCTTTAGTGCGAAGACCACTGCTGCTAGCTCCAAGTTATGTGTGGGATAGTTCTGCTCATGTGTCCCCAACTACCATGAAATATAAGCCGCAACTCTCTGGGTTTGCATCAAAACACCTTCTAGACCCGATAACGATGCATTCGTGTAAACAACAAATCTCTTATCACTGCTCGGTATAATCAATACCGGCGCTGTAGTTAACTTAGCCTTCAAGGTCTCAAAAGCTTCCTGGCACTCCGTGCTCCAAACAAACTGCACACTCTTATTTGTAAGGTGTGTAAGTGACATCACAATCAAGAAGTCCTGAGTGAACTTCTTGTAATAGCCGGTCAAACCTAAGAAGCTACGAATCTCTGTAACGATGTTCGGCGGCTCCTAATCAAGTACTGCCTCAAGTTTTGCTAGATCTACTATAATGCCCTCCTTGCTGATGACGTGGCCTAAAAATCTAACCTCAGATAGCCACAACTCACACTTGCTGAACTTAGCATACAACTGATGCTCCCACAAAGTTTGTAATACTAATTGAAGATGCTGCTCATGCTCTGCCTCCGATCTCGAATAAATAAGGATATCATCGAAGAATATGATAACAAACTGATCTAAATATGGTTAAAAAACCCGGTTTATCAAATCATGAATACCACGGGTACATTGGTCAGCCCAAATGGCATGACAAGAAACTAAAAAGACACATATCGAGTCAGAAAGGCGATTTTGGGAATATCCATCTCCCAAACTCGTAACTGATGATAGCCAGAATAAAGATCAATCTTTGAGAAATACTGTGCTCCTGTAGTTGGTCGAATAAGTCATCAATCCTTGATAGTGGATACCTGTTCCAAATAGTGACCTTATTCAACTCACGATAATTTATGCACAAATGAAGACTATTGACCTTCTTCTTCACGAAAAGGACCAGTGCTCCCCATAGAGAATAACTCTAATTAATAAAACCCTGAGCAATGAGCTCCTCTAACTGAGTATGTAGCTCCCTCATCTCAGCAAGTGCCATGCGATATGATGTTTGGGATATCAGTGTTGTGTCCTGCTACAACTCGATATAGAACTTAACCTCTCTCACAGGAGGTAACCTAGGTATGTCCTAAAAGACATCCTGATACTTTGAGATGACTCTAGTCTCACATAAATCAGTACTCTGATCCCTCAACACAACCTCCTCGATGTACGCCAGGAATGACTCCGCAAACTGGTTGCCTTGTGAGGTTGCTACAATCAACTCAGACCCATCGGAAGCTCCGCAAACATGGTAGGATGATAGCCAATCCATACCGAGAATGACGTCGAAATCCAACATCCACAAAACTATCAAATCAATGGTAAACGCAGACTTATATAGACTGATGACACATCTCCTACAGATACTCTCCAATAGGGACACCTCGCCTAAAAGGAGTAGATACTGATAATGGTACATCTAAGGGATGTGCTACAAGCTGAAGCCTATCCATAAAGGTATGAGAAATAAAGGAATGTGAAGCTCCTAAATCGAACATGATTCGAGCTGAGAAAGATTTCACCAAGAAAGTACCTTCCACTATGGCTCCACTCACACCATGGTCGCGCGGTACGACTATATAAACCCTGCAGGTGGCTGAAGACTACGGTATTGAAGGCTATGGAATATATAGGATTATATATACCTCATGAATCTCCTGGATGGCGTGTATCTAGTCTGCTGGTCCCTTAATCCTTGGTATTGTCGGTAGTGCCTCAATCCTCTTCTGCTGGCCATAACTGAGATCTTGCAATTGCTGACCCTAACCATGGTTCTGCTGTCCATGTCCAAATCCATGCTGCTAGCCTTGGCCTCTACCTTGTTGGTCTCCTGCTAGTGCGTTGTGACAATCCTTCACCCTATAACCGATCTTGTTGTAGTTGTAACATGCACCTTGAATCCTGCGCTGCTGTAGCATTCTAGAATCATGCTGTGACCCCTTCTTAGAAAGTTCTTGCTACTGGTGATGAAAATCCTTACCCCACTACTGGGGTTTTTAGGTCTTGTAAAAGGTCTCTTGCCCTTGTCCTTGTGACCATGCTGTCCTACCTTAGTACTACCTCCTTGGTCTTCTGAAATATCGCAGTCTCTATTTCCTGTGAAATAGCGGCACCAGCAACCTCTCGAACTGTGCAAAATCATCTAGAAATGTGGTAATGTCGAAGGATTGGACGAATCCCCATAAGAAACATTTGAGCCTGGTGCTCTCCGGTTTGCCACATGCCTATGAAATGAAGTAAACTCATAAATCTGCTCTCATAATCAGCTACAGTCATGTCTTGCTGCTCCAGTCAGAATGGCTCTAGCTCTTTCTCGGACCTCGCTACAGAAGAGATGTACTGCTCATCGAAAAAGTAAAAAAAACTTCCCAAGTGAGTACCATCTGGTGTTCTGGGCTGAATTGAAGCCTATACCATCCTCTGGCATCACCCTTAAGGCTGAAAGCTGCCAATCTCTGCTTTTGCACTGAATCAATGTCAAGTAGAACGAGAATATTCCCCATGTCTTCCTTCCACTTGTGGGCTACTAGTGAGTCTGATGATCCCTGGAATTCTGATGCCCTCATCTTCTGGTACCGCTTAACTAGACGGAGCTAAGTCTTCTATTCTATGGCGCTGTCGAGCTAAGTCTCCTACTCTATGGCTCTGTCGGTAACTAGTGTTGGTGTAACTCCAGGTGTACTCTCTGGGGACTCTTCTGTAATAGGTATAGCTGGAGTCACTAGTGGTGGCACTACAGGTGGTAGTACTACTGGTGGGATCTGGTTTGCCACTCACTCCTCGAGCCTAGCTGCTATAGGGGCCATGAGGTCAATCATATACTACGGAGCCTGTTGTGGCTCAAGTGGAGCCTGCTGCTATTCGGGTGGAGCCTGTTTCTACTCAGGCTCTAGCTCATCCTGCCTAACTCTTTATGTACAGGATCCTCTCCGTCAACGTCCTTGTCCGGCCATCTATATATTTTAGGAAGAGAGTTTATAAGACACAGTAATGTGACCTCTAGAAAAAGGCATAAATATAACTCATAACAATAAGAAATATATATCACATATCTTTCACATAAATACTTTAAAATCAAAGTAAAATAGTTGTCATAAAAAATATTTCAAAATTTTTAAGATATACGTAATACGTCCTCACTTATTCTAGGAATTCCTAGCGGACTCTATATATGAATCTTAAGAAACTCTATTCTAGCTCAACGACTCGACACAGGATGATCCTAAGGATGCTGGAACTAGAGTTCTGACACCAACAGTGACGCCCATGTTTTCACACTGTGCAATAACACATTTTACCATCACAGTAATATCTCTCTAGTTAAATCAACAACAAGTGTAGGTACAAAATAGGTAAAATACGGAAAATAAATGCATTAGACATGATGTAGAAAGAGATATCTAATAAATATAATCATGTCTTAACTAAATAAACTGTATACAACTTAAGTCTGAAATAATATGAAGTATCTCAATCTGAGTCAACTGAAAATAAACTAAGGCATATAGCTTTTACAAGATGAAATACAAAACTCTAAATGTCCGAAAGAAAATATCAACTATGGTGGAGTCTCATCTACTAAAAATATGTGATGGTGACTATGCTAGAAGTCCGTCATTCTGCAGCTCTTCGTAACTCTGAGTTGCTGCCTGAAAGGAATTGGAAAAATAAAAAGAGAAACAACAAGAGCGTCAGAGCGCTACAATAAGATCATCTCCATCTGCACCCAGGAGAAGGGCTACTAGATGTGATGGAGGCTCTATCTATTAAACATAGTCTACATAAATTATTTATCATGTATCTAAATAGAATTAATATTTAAAAACCTACAACATGAGACGTAGTATGTTGAGCAAAATAATCCAAACTAGGAAACCCTCATATATATATCATGTGTCTCAAATTATAGATAACAAAATATTAATGCCGAACTAAGAATAAACAATCTAAATAGAATTAATAATTAGAAACTCACAACATGAAACAGGTACGTCGAGCAAAATAATCCAAATAAGAAAACCCTCATGTATATACCATATATCTTAAATTGTGAATAGCTAATTATTTATTCCAAACTAGGAATAAAGGAAAGCAATACAAGGAAGTAAAGTCATCATAATATTGTAAGCGTATAAAACTGCTTATAGGTCCCTTAACACAGCTCAGCACGGTGATTCGACAAACCAACGAACCATCGGGCGATGTATCTAAGCGTGATCGTTAGACCACAACATCGAAGCTAAGTGAGATGCGACGTAGCAGATTAAAGAGGCGACGAGGTTAAACACCGAAGCGGATTTACTGCCAAATCAGAGTCTAGATCAACAATAAAACTCGGATAAATCGCGTAACCGAAAAACGGGCGCAAAACAAAACACCTGGAGGACTCGGCCAAAACCGAGCCACCTCTAGGTGGCTCGGCCAAAACCGAGCCACCAAGAGGTGGCTCGGCCACGCCGAGCCACCGAGCCACACTTAGATCTGGGCCTAGATCTGGGCCCAGATCCGCTTTCAGAAGCTATAAATAGAGGAGTAAGAGCTCATTTTCAAGGGGTTGGAATTTTGGAGCCGAAACTCTGCTGGATTGAGAACTCACCTTCAGATTCAAAGCTTAGAAGACTCGGACTCTCAGATCTAGTTCTTGGCAAGCATCCACACCAAATAAGGCAGGAGTTCGAGAGAGATCAGATCTGAGATCTACACGGTTTCCCTCCGGATCAGAGCTTGGTCTTTGATCCCGAGAAGAGTATCGATTTCGCTTGGTCGATTTCGATTACTAAAGGCTATTATTTCCTTGGTGAAATAGTACCCCCGGCTGTTATTTCCTTCGTGAAATAGCACCCGTCATACTGTGTAGATCCGACCGGATCAAGATCGCATGGTGGTCCACGGATTAACCCCGGCGCAGGCAAAGAACCCACAGAAGCGAGAGACCACAAAACAGGATCTCGCGATTCGTTCGACAAATAAGGAAAGTTGTAATTTTTATTTCTTTTGATCTCGTTGTAACCGGATCTTATAAAAAGACCGGATCTTTGTAACTGATAAACTGTTAACAAAGGAATCAATTGAATCAATGAACACAATTTTTCCCGCGAACAATCTGGCAACCACAGTGGGAGCCACTGATCTCGCTGCCGAGATCGTTGCGTCGCAGCCGCGGATCTCAATCCCGGTCGAGGAGGAGGTCGAATATGAATTCGACCAACAAAAGTTTGAGGAGTATCTGTCATCCTCGTCCGGATCCACCTCCCCCCGCAAGTCCAAGAAGTTCTCCTCCAGGAGAAAAGTTCGTTGGTACGAAGAAGTACAGAACACCAACGAAGCTCTATCCCCAACTGATGCCAAAGTCGCATCGGGTGAAGCCCCACCGACCTCCAACCAGGTCAAACCTGTTCTCACCAATGCCTCCACCGTTGAGGGCGTTGTGACTCTCTCGAAGAGAGCCCGCCAGAGGTGACGTCAAAGCCTGGTGCGGCAACTCGCAAAGGCGATGGAGTCCACCGACGGAGTCCGCTATAATGCGGATCTGAAGAGCAAGAGAGGCAAATAGCCTCAACAAACAATAAATGGCAGCTCCTCCAAGCCGCCAACGAATGAATGGGTCCGTGTCAAACGGAATCGTTCCACACTTGATGAGCGCATTCGCAAACGCCGCGCACTGTCAGCGCAAGCACGGGCTCAAGTCCAGGAAACCCGCTGGAGATTGCAGAAGGAGGTGGCGAAGAAGCCGCCACCAACCCGCCAAGTCTGGAGGCCGAAGTCTGAAGCGGCAATTCAGGCTAAAGAGCAACCTTTGTAGCCTTCAGCAAAAGTTCAACCTTCGGCGAACCACCTTAAATCGCCGATAATTCCCATGGCTACTCCGGGAGATCACGCAGAATCATCCCGAAGAAAGAAGTCAGTTTTGGAGTGCCTCGGTCCACTTCCCGATGAACGATGCAAGGCGCCAGTTCAAGAACGCTTGGGCCCGATCAAGAAGCCCCGAATGACTCAACACGCTGGGGGTCGCCGCCACCCTCAACATGACAAAGAAATTAGGGCAACTAGGTGCACCAATTTACGCATTGAAGTCCAGGAGCCCGTTGAGAACTCACGCCCACAAAGGTGTGTTTCAAGGCGCGTGACTTTTGAAATCCCAAAGAAGGCAGTTCACCCTCAGAAGGAAACATTATCGTCTGATGACGATAGCGTTATACCTGAGAAGTTGTGCCAACACACGATAGGTTACTCCGACCTTCAAGCGGACGAGTTGTACTGTTATGCTAGGGGTACGAGTAAAATCAGGAAAAAGAGTCCTCGAGAACAAGAAACTCATTGCCCCTGTTCCAAACTCATTCGGGCAATATTGTCTGAGTGTAGCTGCATCAAGACAGTTCCTGAAAGAGTTTTGGTTTTCGAAAGACTCAGAACCGAAACGCCAAAACCAAGGCCTAGGCGTTTCCGACGAAGAAGAACGATGGTTGAAGACGGAGAATTTCTGAGGGTCACCACTAATATGACCAGCAAAGGGACATCTGTACGGGATAATCTCGAGTCGATTCTGAAAGCACCCCGGCGTATAACCCGTCTGCAGTCTGGAACCATCAAACGAGCAACTTATGGTAGGATTCGGACAATGTTACCTTCAGAAAATGAAAAATCGGATGCCGGCTCCGCAGTCGCATCAGATAATACAGTATCTAGCGAGGGACAACCCCGCGAGGTACTTATGATAAGTGCGGAACAAGTGGCCAAGATGCTCGAAGAAGCCATGGCTAAACAACAGGAGAGCTTCAGGTTCGAAATGCAGATGACCATGCAGAACATGAGAGAAATGTATGACCAACAAATCCAAGCATTAACGAACCAGCAAGGCGAGCCAAGTCGTCGTAACTAGGTTAATCAGGAAGATGAGGATACAAATGCAAATGAAGCTCATAACGCCAATAATCCTCCCGTCAATGCTGGGGGTGGTAACGAGAATGCTAGCGAAAGCACATGTGAGAGCTTGAAGATCAAAAACCTCGAGAGCAAAATCAATACGTTGATTTCCGCTCAAGAGATGAAGAAGACGGGCATTCCTTGTCCATATCCAAGAGAATGAGAGTCGATCCCGTATCCGGCGAAGTTCAATCTAATTAACTTCATGCCGTTTAATGGGATGGGTTCACCCACTCACCAAATGATTTACTTCAAATCACACCTGGGGGTTATCTCTGGTAATGAGCCTCTGATGGTACGGTCCTTTGTTGGCACTCTTCGTGGAGCCGCCTTCGATTGGTATCGTCGCCTCAAGCCAGGAAGCGTGAATAGCTGGGACGACATGGAGACTAAATTCCTCACCAATTTCTTCGACGACGACACCGAGATATCCATCGGTTCGTTGCTTGACGAGAAACAAAAAGACGGGGAATTGGTTGACACCTTCGTCAAAAGGTTCCGGAACAAGGCGATAAACTGTCAGGACCCGATCACTGAGGAGTTTATTCTCCAGACTTGCCACAACAACCTCGCACTGGACGTGTTGGAAGCAATGGGGACAGCACCGTCCAAAATATGGAAGGATTTGAAGATCCGAGGAGAGCAAGCCGAGCGTTTCCTCAGAAGGAAGAAGGCGGGGAGAGGCCAACAGGCGACGAATGCTCCACAGCAGAATTTCGTCCCACGAGGGAAAGGTAAGGCACATGCTAATGCAGTTGATGCTAATCAAACTTTCCAATTGCAACCTCAGCAACAGCAGCAACAACGAGCACCACAACAGTCGCAGTCGTAATGACAACAACGGCCTCAGAAGCAGAAGTCTTCGGAGCCAAGATTTCCTAAAGTGTACTCTTTCAAAGATGACGAAGTTCCCGACATCTTTAAGTACCTATTGGAAAATAACAAAATCCAGCTGCCAGCGATTGTGGATCAAGAAGGGGCTTGCAAAGTGATGGATCCGAAGTATTGCGCATACCATAGAGCGGTCCATCATCCTACCAAATCATGCTACCATCTCAAGGATAAAATTCAGGCGTTAATTGATGTAGGTGTCATAACCCCGAAGCCGTCCAAGAATGTCGGAGCAAACGCAGTGTCAATTAGCTTTGGATCAGAGCCCACAGCATGGTTTAAACTAGAACGCATCACCAAAGTTGGAATGAAGACAGTGAATGATGACCCATATGGGCAGCGCCAAAAAGGACTTGTGCCACACACAGCCCCAAACGGCGAAATCCTCTGGGTTCATCCCGACCTAATTAAAGACGATCAGTGGACGGCTTCCTCGATCAGAAAGGGTAAAGGCAAGTCCTGCAATGCTACCTCCGTGATCTTCGAAGAGGATGGTGATGAATCTCCTACCTTCCCGCTCTCCGAAGAAGAACAAGAAGTCTTTGCCACTAGAAGCGGAAATGAGTATCACTTCAACTACCCATCACCTAGTGATCAGTTAGCTGAGCAGGGGGTAACTAAATGGGGACCAGCCAAAACTCTCACGGAGCTGGGTGTGATTACGACTCCTAGACCGGTTGAAGAAGCTCGACGACAGCCGGTTGATAAACAGAAAGAAAAAAGGCCCCAGGAAGTTCAAAATCCGAAGCAGTCTTATTTCAATCGTCCGATTAGAAGAGATAAACCGGAAAGCTCAAACACTCCGCACGTCTTCGATATTATGGCTCAACTGGCTAACATTCCAGCGCGGGTAACATTGTATGAGTTGCTACGGTTGTCTAAAGAAACCAGGGAAGCCTTGCAAAAAGCCTTGGCCAATTCAGAAGTATTCCTTACTCGGATCAAGCCGGCACTTGAAGAGCCAGAATTGTCAATTCAGCACTGCAATATAGCGGCTAAAAACCTTCCCTACATTACCTTCACCAAAGAGGACACGCAGACGAAGAATTCAAACCATGATCGACCTCTATATTTCGTTGGATACATTGGCTCCAGCAAGGTCAACCGAATCCAAGGGGATCCGGGTTCTGCTGTGAGTATTATGCCGCTTCGCTTGATGCATATCCTCAGCATTCCAGTTAGTAAGTTGGCATCCACAGGCACTGTTATCTATGGATTCAATACTAGCGGGTCAATACCCTTGGGTAAGATCCGAGTAAAATGTAAAATGGGAGATTTGAAGACAGAAGTCACATGTTATGTGATCGATGCCGAGACTTCATATAACTTACTATTGGGTCGGCCTTGGATCCATAGTAACATTATAATCCCCTCCACTCTCCATCAGTGTTTGAAATATGTCGACACTGATAATAAGGTTAGGACGGTGGTCGCGGATAAGCAACCATTCAAAGGGTATGAGATTTATTTCACTGATTCTCTCCTTTATGGTAACGAATCCGATACTGAATCATCGGCCCATGGCACGGACAACGGAGAAGAAGCTGATACCGAAGCTGGATTTGATTACAATGGAGGTTATATTTTAAACGACATTGTACCCTTTGTAATCAACCTGGACGATGAACAATCGTCAGAGGGCAGTTGTAACTAGCAACTTGCCAATAATAAAATAAATAATAATTTAGAGTACTCCCCGTCTCTTGATGATGTGATAAAAGAATTGTATGATAATCCCGATTTATATATGCCGCTTCGATCGTCCTATATAGCGAAGGAACGCCTCCAGTATTCTTTCGGAACAACCCTGGTCATCCCGACCAAAATAGAAGGTGAAAAAGAAGTGATTTACGGTAAAGGAAAAAACTCTCCATTACCAGATCATTTCTTAAGGGAAGATGAGAATGATGACAATCCTGGTCGGCATCTATCTAAGTATAGCCCGGAAGCGCGCAAGCTCATGGAAAAGCAGGGGTATGATTTCACACTCAGAGAAGGTTTATACTTCGATCGAGGTCCTCGTATTCCAGCCAAAGCGGCATATGTACCAAAAGGGAAACCGGACGATTATTATAAATACAGGCGAGGTTTAGGGTATGAATCTTCTTTAGAAGACGAATGCTGCTGGTTAATCAATAACCAATCATCTGAACAATACAAAGATGGAAATTCGTCAGATTCCTCAGAATGGGATTCCGATACAAGTCTGGGGGAAGCATTCAAAGCCCTAATGGCGAACATGGCTACAGCTGATCCGTCCACAATGGAGAACGATGTTTAAATGCCAACATGGGAAGACCCGTGGGTTCGTCACCTGAACATGCAGTATGGTGATAGGTTCGAACAGAGAGAACCCCCTACTAAAGATAAAATAGTCCAAGTTAATATGGGTGACGAGGCCAACCCAAATCCTATATTCATCAGCGATAGTCTTCCCCCAAATGAGAAGGAGGAATTAATTGCTCTCATCAGAGAATATATTGACGTCTTCGCGTGGAACTATGAAGACATGCTAGGGCTCGACCCCAATGTAGCAATGCACCGCCTCGATATCAAGTCGGATGCCAAACCTGTCAAACAACAGCAAAGACGGTTTCGTCCGCAGATTATGGAAGCCATTGAGGCAGAGGTTAAGAAATTAATCGAATCAGGATTTATCCGAGAGGAGCAACATCCAGACTGGCTAGCTAATATGAAGAATGGTAAAATCAGGATTTGCATCGACTTCAGGGACCTGAATACAGCATGTCCAAAAGACGACTTCCCTCTCCCAATCACGGATATCATTATCGACAATACATGCGGATTTAAGAGAATGTCTTTTATGGATGGTTTTTCAGGATATAACCAAATCAAGATGCACCCAGATGACGAGAAGCATACAGCGTTCAGAACGCCCCTTGGTGTCTTTTGCTACACGGTGATGCCATTCGGTCTAAAGAATGCAGGCGCCACATATCAGCGAGCAATGACTAAGATTTTCCAAGAACATCTCAGGAAAACAGTCGAATGCTACGTTGATGATTTGGTTGTAAAAAGCCGCAACAAAGAAGATCACATCAAGGACCTGAAGACGATGTTTGATCTCATGAGGAGTCATCAATTGAAGATGAACCCCACTAAATCATTCCTTGGAATGTCCAGCGGAAAATTTCTTGGATTCGTTCGAAGATATCAAAACATATCTGACGAATCCTCCTGTTTCGTTGCACCAAAATCAGGTAGACTGTTCTTGAATTATATGAAGGCGATGAACCACTCGATAAGTGCTTTATTAGCACAAGACGATGATAATGGTCACGAACAGGCAGTCTATTACCTAAGTCGGACCTTGATAGGCGCCGAGTCTCGGTATCCGATGATTGAGAAAGAATGCCTCGCATTGGTATTCGCAGTGCAAAAGATGTGGCATTACCTGGTTGGACAGACGATTTACGTCATTTCTAACGTTAATCCAGTACGAGTATTTATGATGCAACCGGCCTCTATGAATTGGCGGTTAACGAAGTGGGCCCTTCTCTTGTCCCAATATGATTTGCACTTCAAACAGCAGAAGTCGATCAAAGGACAAGCGATTTGTGATCTTTTGGCGGAAAACCTGACAACAGATACGGCAGAAGTATATGATGACTTGCCGGATGAAACCTACGAGGTTAACGCTACGTCGCACCAACAAGTATGGCAATTATACTTTGATGGTGCTTCGAGGGCAGTTAATAAGGCAATAACCCCCGGATGTTCTACAGTCTCCTCTGGAGTTGGAGTCGTCTTAATTTCCCCAGGGAAGCATGTGATGCCTCGAGCTTATTCACTGACTAGTCCATGTTCCAATAACGTAGCCGAGTACAATGCGCTTCTCATTGGACTCAGTTTCGCCAAGGAGCTGGGGGTCGAATATCTCGAAGCTTTTGGGGATTCTCAATTGATAGTCAACCAAGTCCGTGGAGAGTACGAAGTCAGGAACCAAGACCTGATCCCGTACCACCAGGAGGCCATCAAAATGGCAGATTCTTTTGAAGAATTCTTTATTGAATACATCCCTCGTCTCCAGAACGCTTATGCGGATGCACTGGCAGCACTAGCAGTATCACTTGCACAGCCTCCCGAAACTGAACTATTAGTCACAGTAAGGACGCATCAACTCTGCATACCCATATACAATATGGATATTGAAGAGGAAGATGATAAGTTCTTAAGGAAGCACACGAAGGAGAATGTGGTGCGCATCAGCCTGGTCCCAAACTGTATGATCGCATCAGGAGAATGGGATATTTTTGGCCAACAATGGTTCGTGACGCAATCGAATACGCCCGAGAGTGTCATACTTGTCAAATACATGCAAATTATATGCACCAACCACCAGAGCGTTTACACACGTCAACCACGTCTTGTTCGTTCGAGACATGGGGTATGGACATTGTCGGCCCTATTTTTTCCCCTTCAGTCAAAGGTGATCGATTCATTCTCGCAATCACGGATTACTTTTCAAAGTGGGCTGAAGCAATTCCGCTTAGAGAAGTGAAGACGAACAACATCATCAATTTCATCAAACATCATGTCATATACCGACACGGCGTGCCAAGACGGATCATTCATGACAACGGTCCACAGTTCATAAGCAACGCCTTCGTCAGGTTTTGTGACAAGTTCAAAATTCAAGATGTTTCGTCAATAGCTTATTATCCCGCTGCGAATGGATTAGCTGAAGCGTTTAACAAAACGATCATTAAGATCCTATCAAAGCTTGTGAAGACCAATAAACAAGACTGGGATGATAAACTCGGTGAAGCACTCTGGGCTTATCACACCACCATACGCATACCTACAGGGGCCACTCCATATTCATTGGTATACAGATGTGAAGCTGTGTTACCATTGGAAATCCAAATCTCATCCCTCCAGATCGCTCTCGCAACCGAGATGACGACAGAAGAACAACATCAGAAACGTCTCGAAGAACTTGAAACGTTGGATGAAAAACGCTTGGAAGCTCAACAACACATTGAGTTTTATCAAGCTAGAATATCTAGGGCTTTTAACAAAAGAGTCCGACAGAGAAGCTTCAAGGAAGGAGATCTGGTCCTCGCTGCACGCCGACCAATAATCCTCAACTCTAAAAAGAAAGGTAAATTTGAACCCAAGTGGGAAGGACCGTTTGTGATAGACACAGTCTACTCAAACGGTGCATATCGCCTGATTACTCAAGAGGGTGCCAGGCAATTAATGCCAATAAATGGGAAGTTTTTGAAAAAGTACTATCCCTAGTACATTCAGGATAACCCATTTACCGGGAAGTTCCTTGAAGAATATTACACTTAATATTCTAGAGGATAACCCAAAATCATTTTTACCACCAAAATCCCTCACTGATCAATTTTAATTAACAGTGAGTCCACCAAAAGTGTCTTTCTGGCCCTCTTGATTCTTTCCATGAACAAGAGGTCCACTTTCAGTTCAGAGTCCCCTTTCGATAAACGAAAGAACTCCTTTCTTTTTCTCTTTGGTTAAGCCTTCTCATGGTTATGATCGAAGTTAAAATTTCACTTCGATAAACGAAAAAAACTCATCTTCAGATTAGATAACCAATCCTATAAAAGGTAAGTTTATCTAGATCTTCCAGATTCTTGAAGTGGAGATCCCACTTCTAGTTTCTTTTGCGCTGGAAATAGAATATAAAATTCTTCCTTTCCAGAATAAAGGAATAGAATATAAAATTCTTCCTTCCTTGTATTCGGGTTCGCCTTCACCCTAAACTTTTCCAAGAATTTATCAATCTAGGATTCATCCTAGGAAGTTTATCCCGAATCCTAAGCAGGGATAAGTCTGCGCCTAACACGCGCTGCCGGTTTAGTCTTTTTTCGTAGAAAAAGACACCAGAGTTCGATTCTGAGGTATTCTATCCTGAAACCTAAGCACGGATAAGTCTGCGCTTAACCCGCGCTACCGGTTAGTTCTTAACAGTTAAAAAGAACACCCGTCCACATATTCAACATTGCGGCAGGTTGTTATTAATAATACCAAAATCCATGCCTTACATGCATGGGGAATTTCATCCTGAATCCTAAGAAAGGATATGTCGACGCCTAATACGCGTCGCCGGTTTAGTCTTTCTCCGTGGAAGAAGACACCAGAGTTCGATTCTGGGGTATTTTATCCCGAAGCCTAAGTAGGGATAAGTCAACGTCTAATACACGTTGTCGGGTAGCCTATTCCCGTAATAATGGCGAAGCCTATGTATTCGAAGTCATAGCACAAAGTCTTAGAGAATTCACTCTCTTAGCACAACGTTACATGCGGAACAGATTTAGACAATCCGCATGCTAGCCCGACTCAAACGGTAGCCGGTAAAGGCCAATCAAACCCGTTGAAGGCTGGGTGTTAGCCAAAAATCCTAAAGTCAACACCTAACACGTGTCGCCGGATAGCCTATTCCCGTAACAATGATAAAGTCTACGTATTCTAAGTCGTAGCAGTAAGTCTAAGGGAGTTCATTCCTTCAGCACAACGTCACATGCGGAACGGACTTAAAACAATCCGCATGTAAGCCCGATTCAAACAGTAATCGGTAAAAGCATGTCAAATCCGTTGAGGGCTGAGGATTTGCCAAAAATCCTAAGTCAACGTCTGATACACGTTGTTGTTTAGTCTTTTCACAGGAGAAAGACGAAGTCTACGTATTCAATATTGTAGCACTAAAAGGGTTAACTCTTTTAGCATAACGTCACATGCAGAACGGACTTAAACAATCTGCATGCTAGCACGACTCAAATGGTAGTCGGTAAAGGCGCATCAAACCCGTTGATGGCTGAGGGTTTGCCAAAAATCCTATATATGCGAAAGTCACTGACGCACCAGCCCCATTAGTTGGTTTCGTGACTTAGACATCCAACAAATTTGGGATAAGATCCACACGTGCAGATGAATCAGCTTTAATAGTTGGTCCTGCAGCCCAATATTTAGGACCGCCATGCTCTAATACCTCAAGAGCTTAAACTGTGTATACTCCAACAAATGTCAAGCGATCCGAAACCCTAGGTCAATGTCGGTCAACGCGTAACCCTAGGTCAACGTCAGTCAATGCGTTGCGATCAAAAAGTCAACGTACGACGTTCGAAACCCTAGGGTCAACGCCGGTCAACGCGTAACCCTAGGTCAACGCCAGTCAACGCGTTGCGAGCAAAAAGTCAACACGAGTCAATATATCATGACGGAGATAGTCAGTTCAAAGTCGATTCGATGACACGAGCCAAACTCAAATCATCAGTCTTAGATTTGAGAATTCGATGACGGCCAGACGATAAACGCGGCGCCGGAAGGATTTCAGCTATTCGTCAAAGCATCGAATAGACTAAAAATCGAAGGAGTCAGGAATTGAAGCTAACTGCAGGTCCTTTACACTGACCAGGCTAAACCAGTCTTGAGCCAGTCCTGAACCAGCCTTGAACCAGGTTGAACCAGTTTGAACCAGATTTGAACCAGAATTCAAATTGAAGCTGAATCGAGTATCAAAACGACTTCAAATCGACCGAGGGTCCAGTCCGTTATTTATTCATTCTTCTCCCACACATTCGGAAGGGTTAGAAGATTTTTTGAGCCTAATTACTACCTTTTTTGGCTCATTCTCAGACCGATTCAGCTCATTCGGGCACGAAAATTACTCCAATAAGGTATACGAGTATAAACTATTCCCTATTTTTTGGTTGAGAAGTTTCTGGGGAATATTTTTCTAAAAATATTCTTAAGGATAACTCAAAAACACTACGCCAGACAATGCGTCGCAAATAAGCACTCAACGCTAACAACCGATGGTCAGTTCTATGTTGAACCAACAAACACGAGCTAAAGATCAGAAAATCAGGAATCGACTTCAAGTTCAAAATTCCGACAATGGTCAGACAATAAATGCAGCACCGAAACCCTTGCAGACATTCTACAAAGCACCGAATAGCCTAAAGGATTGAAGGAATCAAGAATAGAAGCCACTCCAAAGTCCCGTCATACCGATTGAAGGTTGGGACAAACATATCCAAAGTATTCCAGACTCTTCTATAAAAGAATGAGACTGAAATACTTTGGAGGGGGTATCTGTAGGCGTATAAAACTGCTTATAGGTCGTCTCTTAACACAGCTCGGCATGGTGATTCGACAAACCAACGAACCATCGGGCGATGTATCTAAGCGTGATCGTTAGACCACAACATCGAAGCTAAGTGAGATGCGACGAAGCAGATTAACGAGGTGACGAGGTTAAACACCAAAGCGGATTTATTGCCAAATCAGGATCCGGACTGCCAAATCAGAGTCCAGGTCAACAAATCAAAGTTGGGACAAACCGCGAAACCGGAAAACAGATGCAAAACCAAACACCTGGAGGACTCGGCCGAAACCGAGCCACCTCTAGGTAGCTCGGTGGCCGAGCCACCACTTGGTGGCTCAGCTCGGCCAAAACCGAGAAACCAAACAACTCGGCCGAAACCGAGCCACCTCTAGGTGGCTCGGCCAAAACCGAGCCACCGAGCCACACTCAGATCTGGGCCCATATCTGGGCCTAGATCCGCTTTCAGAAGCTATAAATAGAGGAGTAAGAGCTAATTTTCAAGGGGCTGGAATTTTGGAGCCAAAACTCTGCTGGATTGAGAATTCACCTTCAGATTCAAAGCTTAGAAGACTCGGACTCTCAGATCTAGTTCTTGGAGAGCATCCACGCCAAATAAGGTAGGAGTTCGAGAGAGATCAGATCTGAGATCTACACGGTTTCCCTCCGGATCAGAGCTTGGTCTTTGATCCCGAGAAGAGTATCGATTTCGCTTGGTCGATTTTGATTACTAAAGGCTATTATTTCCTTGGTGAAATAGTACCCCCGGCTATTATTTCCTTCGTGAAATAGTACCCGTCATACTGTGTAGATCCGACCGGATCAAGATCGCGTGGTGGTCCACGGATTAACCCCGGCGCAGGTAAAGAACCCACAGAAGCGAGAGACCGCAAAACAGGATCTCGTGATTCGTTCGACAAATAAGGAAAGTTATAATTTTTATTTCTTTTGATCTCGTTGTAACCGGATCTTATAAAAAGACCGGATCTTTGTAACCGATAAACTGTTAATAAAGGAATCAATGAACACAATTTTTCCCGCGAACAAATATCAAACCAAAAATATCTTCCACTATCCTTTGAAAGATAATATAAACAACAATATATAATCCCGCGTACCCATAAGAGTAAAGTACCTCGGTCATATATAACTCAACGATGATTCATGTTTATAATGGCGTCCACCAAGACTCAGGCTATCAGATAATTATCATAATGCAAATCCTTACAAAGTTTATAATTCATTGCACTATTATGAAGGATAGACTACCAAATCGGCATCCTAATAGTTTACATGGCTCATTAGTCACATCACATCAATGTGTGAGACGGACTACCAAATCAAGGCATCCTAGGTATATGGCTAACAAACCTCATTGCATCTACATGCGGGACAACTACTAAATCAAGCATCCTAAAATCCGACTCAATGGCCTGTACTAACGGTATATCGCCGCACTATCCCAAGTAGTACTGAGCGGTGCTCATCAACGATATCCATACATATATATAATGTTTAAATAACCCATATCCCACATGTGGTTGAAAACAATACCTATAATAATCCTCTCTAGGATATATGTGTGTGTGCTACAACACTATTCATGTATGCTCATAATTGTATGTGTGTCATCGTGTGGCTCGAACCCAGCACTCACGGTCAAACGATGCAAAAAAAAAAAAAAACACTCAAAAATAAAGAGAACACTGTTCGCGGTGAAAGTTGTTTTCATTGTCGTTAATGTTTTCTTGAGCAATAGTTTATTGGTTACAAAAGATCTGGTCTTTTTATAAGATCCGGTTACAACGAGATCAAAAAAAAATTACAACTTTCCTTCTTTGTCGAACAAATCGCGAGATCCTGTTTTGCGGTCTCTCGCTTGTGTGGGTTCTTCGCCTACGTCGGGGTTAATCCGTGGACCACCGCGCGATCTTGATCCAGTCGGATCTACACGGTATGACGGGTGTTGTTAATCCGTGGACCACCGCGCGATCTTGATCCAGTCGGATCTACACGGTATGACGGGTGTTATTTCACGAAGAAAATAACACCCGAGGGGATTATTTCACCAAGGAAATAATAGCCCTAAGTAATTGAAATCGACCAAGCGAAATCAATACTCTTCTCGGGATCAAAAAATAAGTTTTGATCCGGAGGATGACCGTGTAGATCTCAGATCTGATCTCTCTCGAACTCCTGCCTTATTTGGCGTGGATGATCGCCAAGAACTAGATCTGAAAAGTTCGAGTCCTCAAAGCTCCAAAGCTCCAATCTATTTTAGTCTTGAGTCTTTAATCCAGCAGAGTTTCCCCTCTCCAAAGTCCACCCAAAATTCCCCCCTTGAGCCTTCAACCTCTCAAAAGTCCAACCTCCAAAACAATGAGCCTAGGGGGCTATTTATAGGCTCTTCAAACCAGATCTGGGCTCAGATCTGGGCCCAGATCTGGGTGGCTCGGCCTAGGTGGCTCGGCCAGGCCGAGACACTTGTGAGTGTCTTTGGTATTTTGATCATAACTTTCTCATATGATCTCTAAATAACCTGATCCAAGATGCATTGGAAATATGACAAAGCGATCTACAACTTTCATGTTTTCAGTTTCTTCAGATTCAAATCGGATTATGGTTGAAATATCCGTTCTTTGTGCGAGCCACCAAATGGTGGCTCGGCACTGTGCGAGCCAGTTCGTACGTTCCCGGGTATTTTGGCTCTAATTCTCTCGTCCGATCTCGGAATGAGGTGATTCAAGATGCGTTAGAAAGCTAGAGAAGAAACATACAACTTGCAATGACAGAGACACTCATGGTGTGGGCTTACAATGGCCGAGCCACTCATTGTGTGGGCGAGACACAACTCCTGGCTGAGTTGTTTTGCCTTCGTACGTCCTCGGGTATTTTGGCTCTAACTCTCTCGTCCGATCTCGGAATGAGATGATTCAAGATGCGTTAGAAAGATGACGAAGAGGCTTACAACTTTCAATGGCCGAGCCACTCATGGTGTGGGCTTACAATGGCCGAGCCACTCATTGTGTGGGCGAGACACAACTCCTGGCTGAGTTGTTTTGCCTTCGTATGTCCTCGGGTATTTTGGCTCTAACTCTCTCGTACGATATCGGAATGAGATGATTCAATATGCATTAGAAAGCTAACGAAGATACTTACAACTTTCAATGGCCGATCCACTCATGGTGTGGGATTACAATGGCCGAGCCACTCATTGTGTGGGCGAGACACAACTCCTGGCTGAGTCGTTTTGCCGTTTCGCATGTCACGTTGACTCGTATGCTTCACTGATTCATTTCATACATTTCGTAACTCGGAGGTGGATGATGAGTATGCGGGCCACCTGGAAGTGGGCGGTGAGCGTGTTGACCACTTGGAGCTGGCCGGTGAGCACGCGGGCCACTTGGCGATGGCCGGTGAGCACATTGGCCACTTGGAGGTGGCCGGTGAGCGCACGGGCCACTTGTTTCGCTTCATACGCTTGTCGGTGTTAGATGATCCTCTTTGACTCGGATAATCCCCTTCGACTTGGATAATGGCATTCATCGCCTTCTCTTTGTCTCGAGCTATGCGCAGACACCTATAAACAATTTTAGACGCCTACAGATACCCCCTCCAAAGTGTTTCAGCCTCATTCTTTTATAGAGAAGTCTGAAACACTTTGGATGTGATAGGTCCCACCTTCAGTCGGTGTCAAAAGGCCTGTAGCTGGCTCCAATTCTTGACTTCTTCAGCCTTCCTTCTATTCAGTGTTTTGTTGAATAGATGAAGTTCTTCCGGCGCTGCATTTATCGTCTGACCGTTGTTGAAATCTTGAACTGAAGTTGGTGCGTAAGTTTCTGAATCTAGCTCTTGTTATTGAGTTGACGTTAGAATTGACTATCCCTGTCATGTCGTGCTGAATTAGGGTTCCAGACTGCCGTACATTGACTTTTGTTGCAACGCGTTGACCGACGTTGACCTAGGGTTACGCGTTGACTGGCGTTGACCCTAGGGTTTCGGATCGCCATTAACACAGTTTATACTCGTGCATTTGCTAGAGTATACACAGTTTAAGCTCTTAAGGTATTGGAGCGTGGCGGTCTTAAATTTTGGGGCTGTAGGACCAACTATTACAGTTGTTTCGTCTACATATATGGATCTTATCCCGAAGTTGTTGGACGCCCAAGTCACGAGACCAACTCATAAAGTTGATGCGTCAAATAACTCAAATTTATAGAATTTTTTGGCAAATTCTTAGCCATCAACGGGTTTGATAAGCCTTTACCGACTACCGTTTGATTCGGGCTAGTATGCGGATTGTTTAAGTCCGTTCTGCATGTGACGTTAAGCTAAAAGAGTTAACTCTTTTAGTGCTACGATATTGAATACGTAGACTTCGTCTTTCTCCTGTGAAAAGACTAAACAGCGACGTGTATGAGACGTTGACTTAGGATTTTTGGAAAATCCTCAGCCCTCAACGGATTTGACGTGCTCTTACCGATTACCGTTTGAATCGGGCTTACATGCGGATTGTTTTAGTCTGTTCCGCATGTGACGTTGTGCTAAAGGAATGAACTCTCTTAGACTTTGTGCTATGATGTCGAATACATAGGCTTTACTATTTGTTACGGGAATAGGCTACCCGGCAGCGCGTGTTAGGCGTTGACTTTAGGATTTTTGGCTAACCCTCAGTCTTCAACGGATTTGATTAGCCTTTACCGACTACCGTTTGAGTCGGGCTAGCATGCGGATTGTCTAAATCCGTTCCACATGTAACGTTGTGCTAAGAGAGTGAATTCTCTGAGACTTTGTGCTACGACTTCGAATACGTAGACTTAGCCATTGTTACGGGAATAGGCTACCCGGCAACGTGTATTAGACGCTGACTTATCCCTACTTAGGCTTCGGGATAAAGGTCTCCAGAATCAGGTTCTGGTGTCTTTTTGGACAGTAAAAGACTAACCTGGCGACGCGTGTTAGGCGTCGGCATATCCTTTCTTAGGATTCAGGATGAAATTCCCCATGCGTGTAAGGCATGGATTTTGGTGTTATTAATAACAACCCACCACAATGTTGAATATGTGGGCGGGTGTTCTTTTTAACGGTTAAGAACTAACCGGCAACGCGGGTTAGGCGCAGACTTATCCCTGCTTAGGTTTCAGGATAGAATACCCCAGAATCGAACTCTGGTGTCTTTTTCTACGGAGAAAGACTAAACTGGCAGCGCGTGTTAGGCGCAGACTTATCCCTGCTTAGGATTCGGGATAAACTTCCTAGGATGAATCCTAGATTAATAAATTCTTAGAAAAGGTTGGTGTGGGAAAGGAAGAATTTTATATTCTATTTCCCGGTCTTCTATTAGGATGAAGGCGAACCCGAATACAAGGAAGGAAGAATTTTATATTCTATTCCTTGATTCTAGAAAGGAAGTATTTTATATTCTATTTTCAGCGCAAAAGAAACTAGAAGTGGGATCTCCACTCCGAGAATCGGACAGATTCGGATAATCCTAACTGTCGGAAGGTTGGATTACCGAATTAAAGGTGAATTCCTTGTTTATCGAGAGTGAATTGTGGTTTTGGCCCTAACTGTAGGAAGGTTTGACCAAGCGGGAGTTTGGAGTGATCCTAACTATAGGAAGGTTTGATCACCCAATTTGAAAGTGGACCTCTCGTTCATTGGAGGAATCGAGAGGGGATTTTGGTTTTGGTCCTAACTGTAGGAAGGTTTGACCGAATGGGAGGTTTAAGACGATCCTAACTGTAGGAATGTTTGATCGCTTAATTTATGGGACTCTCCTTCATTGAAGGAATCGAGAAGGGATTTTGGTTGTGGCCCTAACTTTTTTAAGTTTGACCTGAAAGCAAAGGGAGTGGAATACAAGTAGCAGTAGAAATAATAGTTTGTACTGGCCACTCGATGAAGGGTTTTGACGTTAAGTAATCAGGACTTAACATGTCAAGCTTTGGAAATTGCCATGAATTGGCGGACATAAAATTTATTAGACCCACCGTCAATTGACTTGATCAATGGGGGATTTTTGTGAGGAAAGATTAATCTGTCAAAAGGATTGAATCTCGTCTCAACAAGATAACTCATGAGAATTAATGAATTTGATAACAATAATGTAAAACATCCCGACATTTAGAGTTTAAATGTGGATGTTTTACTTATCACTTTTATAGTGATTGGGTTATCCCTAAGAATATCACCCGTGGTATTCTTTCGACAACTTTCCGATACATGAATAATCTACCCCCTGCTTCCCTTATGGAACTGGGTCCGACATTATACTCAGTTACATGACCGGGTTATCCTTAAGAATATTACATATAAAAATTCTCCAGGAACTTCTTGTCAGAGTATTGAGAAGCAGTTTATACTCTTATACTTGTCGGAGTATTGAGAAGCAGTTTATACTCTTATACTTATCGGAGTGTCGCCATTCTCATTTGGCTTATCCTAGCGTTATGACGCCGGCTTCAACCAATGTTTGGATGCTATTCTTGAGAGCGAAGCAATCCTTGGTGGGATGAAGAACCCTCATGTGGTACGCACAGTACTTCGGATCCACAGTATTGTCAGCTTCCTCCTGATTTGCGATAGGTGGTAGCTTAATCTTGTTGTTTTCAAGGAGGGATTCGAAGATGGCTGGAACGTCTTCGTCCTTGAAGGAATACTCTTTTTGGAGTTTCGGGTCCGAAGTCTTTTGCTGCCTTCGGGATTGCTGTTGTAAAGTTTGATTAGCATCACCAGTAGGAAGATTCACTGTCGGTTGGCTCCTCTCGGCTTTCTTCCTTCGGAGGAAGCGTTCGGCTTGCTCTCCTCGGACCTTCAAATCCTTCCATGTTTTGGACGGTGCTGTCCCCATTGCTTCCAACACATCCAATGCGAGGTTATTGTGGCAAGTCTGGAGAATGAACTCCTCAGTGATCGGGTCCCGACAGTTCAATGCCTTGTTCCGGAACCTTTTGACGAAGGTATCAACTAATTTCCAATCTTTTTGTTTCTCGTCAAACAACGACCCGATGGATATCTCGGTGTCGTCGTCGAAGAAGTTAGCGAGGAATTTAGTCTCCATGTCGTCCCAGCTATTCACGCTTCCTGGCTTGAGGCGGCGATACCAATCAAAGGCAGCTCCACGAAGAGTACTAACAAAGGACCGTACCATCAGAGGCTCATTACCAGAGATAACCTCCAGGTGCGATTTGAAGTAAATCAAATGCTAAGTGGGTGAACCTTTCCCATCAAACGGCGTGAAGTTGATTAGACTGAACTTTGCCGGATAAGGGATTGATTCCCATTCTCTTGGGTAGGGACAAGGAATGCCCGTCTTCTTCATCTCTTGAGCGGAAATCAATGCATTGATTTTGCTTTTGAGGTTTTTAATCTTCAAGCTTTCACCTGAGTCTTCGTTAGCATTCTCGTTACCACCCCCTGCATTGACGGGAGGATTATTGGTGTTATGGGTTTGATTTGCACCTGTGTCCTCATCTACCAGATTAACCTGGTTACGACGACTTGGCTCGCCTTGCTGGTTTGTCAATGCTTGGATTTGTTGGTCATGCATTTCTCTCATGTTCTGCATGGCCATCTGCATTTCGAACCTGAAGCTCTCTTGCTATTTAGCCATGGCTTCATTGAGCATCTTGGCCACATGTTCCGTGCTTATCATCAGCGACTCGCGGGGGTGCCCCTCGCTGGATACTGTATTATCCGATGCGACCGCCGAGCACGCATCCGATTCCTCATCTTCTGAAGGTAATCTTGTCTGAATCCTACCATAAGTTCCTCGTATGATAGCTCTAGACTGCAGACGGGTTACACGTCGGGGTATTTCCGGAATTGACTCGGGATTATCCCGCGTCGATGTTCCTTTGTTGGTCATATTGGTGGTGACCCTCGGGAATTCTCCATCTTCAACTACCGTTCTTCTTCGTCGGAAATGCCTAGTCCTTGGTTTTGGCATTTCGGTACTGAGCCTTTCGAAGACCGAAACTCTTTCGGGGACCGGCTTGATGCAGTTGCACTCAGACAATACTGCCTGAATGAGTTTGGAACAGGGGCATTGATTTTCTAGTTCTCGAGGACTCCTTTTTCTGGTTTTACTTGTACCCCCACCACGATAGTATAACTCGTCGATTTGAAGGTCGGAGTAACCTATCGTGTGTTGACACGACTTCTCAGGTATAACGCTATCGTCATCAGACGACAATGTTTTCTTCTGAGGGCGAACTGCCTTCTTTGGGCTTTCAAGAGTCATGCGCCTCGAAACATGCCTTTGTGAGCGTGAGTTCTCAGCGGGCTCCTGGACTTCAATGCGCAAATTGGTGCGCTTAGCTGCTATAAACTCTTTGTCATACTGAGGGTAGCGGCGACTCCCAACATGTTGATTCGTTCGGGGTTTCTTTATTGGGCCGAAACGTTCTTGAACTGCAGCTTTGCATCGCTCGTTGGGAAGTGGCCCGAGGCGCTCCAAGACTGACCTCCTTCTTTGGGATGGTCCTGCGGGATCTCCCGGAGCAGTTGTAGGAATCATCGGCGATTTAGGTTGGTTCGTCGGAGGTTGAACCTTTGTTGAAGGCTGCAATGGTTGCTTTTTAGCCTGAATCGCCGCTTCAGACTTCGGCCTTCATACTTGGCAGGTCGGTGGTGGCTTCCAGGCCACTTCATTCTGCAGTCTTCTACAGGCTTCCTGGACTTGAGCCCATGGCTGCGCTGACAGTGCGCGACGCTTGCGAATGCGCTCTTCGAGTGTCGAACGATTCCGTTTGACACGGACCCATTCGTTCGTTGGCGGCTTAGAAGAGCTGCCATTCATCGATGGTTGAGGCTGTTTGCCTCTTCTGTTCTTCAGATCCGCGTGATAGCGGATTCCGTCAGTGGACTCCATCGCCTTTGCGAGTCGCCGCGCCAGGCATTGACGTCGCCTCTGGCGGGCTCTCTTCGAGAGAGTCACAACGCCCTCAACGGTGGAGGCATCGGCGAGAACAGGGTTGACCTGGTTGGAGGTCGGCGGAACTTCACCCGACGCAACTTTGGCGTTAATTGGGGCGAGAGCTTCGTTGGCGTTCTGTACTTCTTCGTAACAATGAACTTTTCTCCTGGAGGTGAACTTCTTGGACTTGTGGGGGGAGGTGGATCCGGACAAGGATGACAGATACTCCTTGAACTTTTATTGGTCGAATTCATACTCGACCTCCTCCTCGACCGGGATTGAGATCCGTGGCAGTGACGCGACGATCTCGGCCGCGAGATCGGTGGCTCCCACTGTGGTCGCCAGATTGTTCACGGGAAAAATTATTTTCATTGACGTCATTGTTTTCTTGAGCAACAGTTTATCGGTTATAAAAGATCCGGTCTTTTTATAAGATCCGGTTACAACGAGATCAAAAAAAAATTACAACTTTCCTTCTTTGTCGAACAAATCGCGAGATCCTGTTTTGCGGTCTCTCGCTTGTGTGGGTTCTTCGCTTGCGTCGGGGTTAATCCGTGGACCACCGTGCGATCTTGATCCAGTCGGATCTACATGGTATGACGGGTGTTATTTCACGAAGAAAATAATAGCCGAGGGGATTATTTCACCAAGGAAATAATAGCCCTAAGTAATTGAAATCGACCAAGCGAAATCAATACTCTTCTCGGGATCAAAAAACAAGTTTTGATCCGGAGGATGACCGTGTAGATCTTAGATCTGATCTCTCTCGAACTCCTACCTTATTTGGCGTGGATGATCGCCAAGAACTAGATCTGAAAATTCCGAGTCCTCAAAGCTCCAAAGCTCTAATCTTTTTTAGTCTTGAGTCTTTAATCCAGCAGAGGTTCCCCTCTCCAAAGTCCACCCAAAATCCCCCCCTTGAGCCTTCAACCTCTCAAAACTCCAACCTCCAAAACAATGAGACTAGGGGGCTATTTATAGGCTCTTCAAACCAGATCTGGGCTCAGATCTGGGCCCAGATCTGGGTGGCTCGGCCTAGGTGGCTCGGCCAGGCCGAGACACTTGTGAGTGTCTCGGGTATTTTGATCATAACTTTTTCATATGATCTCCAAATAACCTGATCCAAGATGCATTGGAAGGAAGACAAAGTGATCTACAACTTTCATGTTTTAAGTTTCTTCAGATTAAAATCGGATCATGGTTGAAATATCAGTTCTTTGTGCGAGCCACCAAATAGTGGCTCGGCACTGTGCTAGCCAGTTCGTACGTTCTCGGGTATTTTAAGATGCGTTAGAAAGCTGACGAAGAGACTTAAAACTTTCAATGGTCGAGCCACTCATGGTGTGGGCTTACAATGGCCTAGCCACTCATTGTGTGGGCGAGACACAACTCCTGGCTGAGTTGTTTTGCCTTCGTACGTCCTCGGGTATTTTGGCTCTAACTCTCTCGTCCGATCTCGGAATAAGATGATTCAAGATGCGTTAGAAAGCTGGCAAAGAGACTTACAACTTTCAATGGCCGAGCCACTCATTGTGTGGGCAAGACACAACTCCTGGCTGAGTTGTTTTGCCTTCATACGTCCTCGGGTATTTTGGCTCTAACTCTCTCGTCCGATCTCGGAATGAGATGATTCAAGATGCGTTAGAAAGCTGACGAAGAGACTTAAAACTTTAAATGGCCGAGCCACTCATGGTGTGGGATTACAATGGCCTAGCCACTCATTGTGTGGGCGAGACACAACTCCTGGCTGAGTTGTTTTGCCTTCGTATGTCCTCGGGTATTTTGGCTCTAACTCTCTCGTCCGATCTCGGAATGAGATGATTCAATATGCGTTAGAAATCTGACGAAGAGACTTACAACTTTCAATTGCCGAGTTACTCATGGTGTGGGCTTACAATGGCCGAGCCGCTCATTATGTGGGCGAGACACAACTCCTGGCTGAGTCGTTTTGCCGTTTAGCGTGTCACGTTGACTCGTATGCTTCACTGATTCATTTCATACATTTCGTAACTTGGAGGTGGATGATGAGTATGCGGGCCACTTAAAAGTGGGCGGTGAGCGTGTTGACCACTTGGAGCTGGCCGGTGAGCACGCGGGCTACTTGGCGATGGCCGGTGAGCACATTGGCCACTTGGAGGTGGCCGGTGAGCGCACGGGCCACTTGTTTCGCTTCATACGCTTGTCGGGGTCAGATGATCCTCTTTGACTCGGATAATCCCCTTCGACTTGGATAATGGCGTTCATCGCCTTCTCTTTATCTCGAGCTATGCGCAGACACCTACAAACAATTTTAGATGCCTACAAACACAGGTCTGTCGATCGCCCTTAGGGCGTTGGTCGATCGAAAGTAACCGTGCAAACAATGTGCACGCTCAGTGCCTCACCGATCGATCGACTAGTCTTGGTCGGCCAACCGACCAGAGAGGAAAACACAAGTTTAGGTTTCTGATATTTTGTATTTTATAAATTTATTTAAAAACCTATTTTTACCAATATGAGGCATATAACAAGATTAAAATTTTCATAATTACTTAATAGGAATTAACTCATCATGATATAAACACTTGAATTAAACTAATAGCATTTAACATCCTAATTAATCAAATTTTCTCAAATAACCTAATTTATAAATATGGTTAAGTGAACATAATAAATTCTAAACATTGAACAGAAATAAATTCATTTAAACATGCTTACATCACTTAGGTATCATCAACCTAGGGTTTAGACCTCTTTAATTAGCAAGAAAACTCAAATAATTATTAAACTAGGGTTTAAACATGATTTAAGAATGAGTAACAAGTTAAAAATGAAATTAAATACAACCTAATGATCATGATCATCAAACTAATATAAACAATAACTAAAACTGTAGATTTTTATATTGGTTTAGAGATTAACATCATAAACTAAGATTTTAAAACATCGGGTTAAGCTTAAACATGAGATTCATCAATTAAACATATTAAATCTTAAATTAACTATTGGGAGAGGTTTTAAGGAAGATTATCTTCCCTCAAACGTCATGTTAAACTACTGAACATGTGTGTGCATGATCCCTCTTCACCAAAGTTGCAAAACCCCACCTTCTTCTCGACAAACGCCTTAAGAACTCTACCAAATCTCACAAATTATGATTAGGGCTTGAGATAGAGGAAGAAGGGTTGTTAGGATTTGGAATACTGATGAAAATATGTATTTTTCGTGTGTAAACATGTATATATGTAACTGCAAACCCGAATCAAAACAGCCCAAACCCAAAACAGGAAACCTAGTCAGACATGGAAAATAGTCTTTGGTATTTTAGCTGTAACTTTAACGTCTGACCTCAGAATAAGATAATTTAAGATGCGTTGGAAATATATTGAAGATACCTATAACTTTTATCTTTTGAGTTTTCTAGATTAAAACTGTATCAGTGTATAATGTACATATACTCTTAATTGGTTATTTTTCCAGATTTCTTCTTTGTACATGTTTAACCTTTATATACTCTCATATATACTCTTAATTGATCTCAAATCAATTTTTAGCATAATCATTCATCCATAAATGATATTCATCATAATTAAAGCTTATTTATAAATATAATTCACATTATTTTCCAAAATTCACGGGGTTTTACATAGGTGGAGGATATTTCATAGCTTTGGCACATGGGTCTGGGACATTTGAGTGAAAGGGATCTTTGGATGCTGCATACGAAGAAGTTGTTGACATGTCTTAAGGGGTGCAAGATGTAGTTCTACAACTACTGCACAAGGAGAACGTAACATAAGGTGAGCTTCACTATAGCAATGCACAAGACATTATTGGACTATATTCATTCAAACATGTAGGGACCTACATCGTTAAAGGTCAAAAGGCAGAGCGGAGCATTTCGTCATGTTCATCGATGACATTTCATAGAAGGCATGGGTTTATTTTCTAATTCATAAATCTTAGGTATTCTAGAAGTTTAACTAGTGGAAAGTGGAGGTCAAGAAGTAGAAGGGGTGATAGATCAAGTATTTGAGGATAGAAGCAGTAAATCATGTGTACTATTTAGTTAATCATTCACCATCTATGATGCCTATGGCTTCACACAAGGCTGCAGTCCTAGGTGAATTCAAAGATATCAAACTTACCATGCACTCATATTGTGCAACAACATGTTTCACCATCACAGTATTAACTCTCTAGTGGAATAAACAATAAATAAGTGTAAGTGCAAAGGAGATAAAATAAAGATAAGAATGCAAAGAACATGATAAAGTAAGGAGATATTATAATAATAATTATCATGTTCCAACTGAAATAAATGAAGTACAACTGATGTTCGAAACATAGATGAAATATCTCAATAGATAAGAGTTAACTAAAATAGTACTAAGGCACACAACCTACCAAAATGAAATACAACTCTAATGTCTGAAAATAAACCATAACTATTATGGAGCACAAATAAACTACTAATAATAAATAATGATGGAAGCTAAGCCAAAACTCCATCAATCTGCGACTCTCTGGGCGCCTTACTTGATACTTGAAAAGAGGGGAAACAACGAGCATCAAAGCACTAGCGAGAACATCTCCACTGCCCCCAGGGAGAGGGGGTAGGTGTAGGAACATACAAGTTAGTACATATAGATATATAAAATATCTATCCTGAACTAAGAGGAAATTGAGGTTTAAAAATCCACAACACGAGAATTAGTACGTCGAGCGAAATAATCTAGACAAGGAAACCCTCATGTATATACCATGTCTAAAATTGTGAATCGCTAAATCCCAACTATAATTCCTATGAATAAAACAATAAATAAAAGAACAACACGTTACCAAATCTCATCCAATACAAGTCATGTCAAAAATGATACACTCTACTCTCAGTAGATGGCACAACAATAAGGACAAATATCCGTCTAAGATATGTTGTGTATATATATAAAGCAACCTTATTCTCTACTCTCGAAGTGAGTAACATAGGAGCAGAGCACAAACTCAAATACTCTAAGGAGAATAGACATATCAGCACAAACCCGGAAACCAACAATGACTCGGACATCCTGCAGAGAATAGGTTTATTAGCCTAAACCAGGATAAAATGTGCCTCGAACACCCTACAGAGAATAGGCATATCAACCTAAACCTGGATACAATGATGCAACATAGAGTGTAGTCTAGCCGCAGTCTCATTGCGCGAAAACCAACTAACGCACTCTAAGTGTAGTCCAACCGTGGTCTCATTACGGGAATACCAACTAACCCCACTCAAGAATCCACAACTATCATAAACCGAAACATAGTCACTCTCTATCCTAACAAATTCAAAATGTTAGATTTTGCACCTCAACCGCTCATGCAAACACAAACCCAATACATGTACTCCAGTGGCCAAACACAAGTCTCAACATGCGGACCCAAACTTCTTATTCAAAATCAACTCACATGATGAAAACATCAAGTTCACAAATAAAACTAGACCGGTCGACTTATGTATCGTCATCGGTCGACCAGCGGCATGCACAAAGTATGCACAAAATAATTCATCCTTGACCGATCAACTGATGCTTGTGCTTCGGTCGACCGACTAGAGGTAAATCTTCAATTTCCAATAAACATCTATTTTTCTTACAAAAATCAGAATCTTCACATAAACACATATTTATAATCATGTTTTAATGTAATTAAGGTTCATAACACTTCATGAAAACACAAATATAAATATTTGAGGGTATTCACTTACCCTAACATGATTATATTTATAAATTCATCATGAAAACAACTAATTTTATCAAAATCTCATGTTAGATCTGTATAAAAATGTAAACCCAGATCAAGGAATCGTTTCAAACCTTTTTAGTCAAAAAGATTAAATCTCTATATCATACATTTTAAAGAAGCAATCTTTACTCATAAAATAGGTTTTGAAAATCCAATAAAAAGCCAACTAAAATAGGGGATAGGTTAGGAGGAGATAAAACTCTCCTCAACATGTCGTGCTTAACTTCCAAACACACGTGAGAACGATCCTCCTTCATCAAAAGCCATGGATCTCACCCTCCTCTAGATTCTTGCTTCTCAAAGCTCTCAAAACTCACAAAATAAACTCTAGGGGTTTTGAGGGGAGAGGGTGGCTTTTGTTCACGTGAAAATAAGAAGAAAAAAAGGGAAATTTCAGGCATATATACTCATATATATACAGACAAACCCGAAACAAAACACTTTGACCCGCAAACCAAATCCTACCTGGATTCTGTCTGTCATCGGTTGACCAATTTGCTTGGGTTAGTCGACCGACCTATGTTCATCAGTCGACTAATTTGTTAGGACCGATCGACTGACCAAAACACAGAAATAACTTACAGGTTTTCACATTTATGCTTATTTACACTTATATACACACATATATGTACTTAATCGATCTCAAATCGATTACTAACATACTCATTCATCCCAGAATAGTATCAAACATGATAAAAATCATTTAATATTATTTTTTCATAATATATTCTAATTTACGGGGTTTTACATTCACCCACCCCCTAAAAGAATTTCATCCTTGAAATTCTGCTATCGTATCTTGGAGATTAATAATACGAGAAAAGCATGCCATGGGGATAATCCAGATAAGGAAACCCTCACATACACATCTCGTACCATTAATCTCCTAATATGAATCACAAGCGATATTTATACTTAACAATCTAGAATGTGAATACTCCCACTTAACCCCTAATTAAGCGAAACTAGTACGTCGGGTAAAAAAAAGCCAAACAAGGAATCCCCATGTATATACCATATGTTCCGAATGATTAGGAGCTAAGTGTTAATACCCACATTCTAGCGTTAAATGTAAATATAGCTATAAAGACAAAATGAACACAACAATATCATAGCTAACATTATACCTGCTCAAACAGGTGTGGGTAGTCGTGACATATATCTTCCTCACACTCCCAAGAAGCTTCCTCGGCTCCTTTCCGGTTCCACCGCACTTTGACTAATGGAATCACTTTATTTCTAAGTCTCTTGTACTCTATGGCAAGAATACGAATTGGGATCTCAATAATGGTCAAATCTGCTTGAAGCTCTAAATCTGGTGCGTCAAACACCCTCTGTAGCTCCTCGTCGCGTAAATGCTTCTTGAGCATCGAAACATGAAAGATATTGTGCACTCCTAGCATCGATGCTGGAAGATCGACTCAATGCAAAATAGCTCTAACACATTCCACAATCTGGAATAGACTAATATATCTCGAGATAAGCTTTCTCTGTCTACCAAATCGCTGGACACCCTTCATCGACGATACTTTTAATAAAACATAGTCCCTAACCTGAAGCTCTAATGGTCATCTCCTCTTATCTGCATAGCTCTTCTATCGACTCTGATCTGCAATAATACGCTCTCGAATCAACACTACCTTCTCCATAGTCTGCCTCACGAGCTCTAGCCCACATAATAAACTATCCTCTGGCTCTGCCTAACAAATCGAGGATCCACAACGCCTCCCGTACAACGCCACATAACGAACTATGCCTATAGTTAATTGATAACTATTATTGTAGGCAAACTCAATCAATAGAATATGATCCTCCCAGCTACCCTAGAAATTGATAACACATACCCACAACATATCCTCCAAAACTTGGTTGGCCCTCTCTGTTTGGCCATCTGTTTGTGGGTGGAAAACACTACTATATGATAGCGAGCTACTGAAAGAATTCTAAAAACTCTTCCAGAAATGCAATGTAAAAACTGAGCCTCGATCTGATATAATAGTCTCTGGTACTCTATGCAGTCTCACAATCTCCCGGATGAAGATTATCACATAAGTGTCCACCGTATAAGTCGTCTTAACTGGTAACAAGTACGCCGACTTCATTAATCTATCAATAATCACCCAAATCGAATTATTCCCTTTGTTAGACCATGGCAAGCCTATAATGAAATCCATCGAGAATCTACCCACTTCCACTCAAGAATGGGTAAAGACTATAGGGTTCCTGCGGGTCTCTGATGTTCTGTATTTACTTTCTGATTGGTAAAGCATTTAGATACATAGTACGCGATATCCCTACGCATGTTGCTCCACCAAAACTGTCTTTTCAGGTCCTTGTACATTTTGGTTGTGCCTGGATGCACTGTGTACCTGGTGCGATGTGCATCATCAAATAATTCCTTATTCAACTATGAAATATCTGACATCACTAGTCAGCCTTTCATTTGAAGGCCCCCATCTGATCCGATGGTCCAATCTGCATTGGGCTCTTTGGAAATCTTCTCCTTTTGGGGTTGAATCATACAGTCCTCCGTCTGAGCACTGACCACTCTATCAGTCCATGATGGCTGTATGACTAAAGCTCCCAAAAATTCACTGCTCCCACCAAGCTCTGGCCTAAAGTCAAACTGACTAAGGGTGAGAAAATCTCGATACAACGAGCACCTCAAAGCTGCAAGCCTATGACGATGCTTCGTACTCAATGCGTTTGCTACAATGTTCGCCTTTCCCGCATGATACTGAAGTGTGAACTCATAATCCTTAATGAATTCAACCCATTATTGTTGCCTCTGGTTGAGCTCCTTCTAGGAAAAAAGATACTTCAGACTCTGATGGTCAGTATATAGCTCAAACTGAACTCCATAAAGATAATGTCTCCACATATTCAGTGCGATGACTACTGCTACCAAGTCTAAGTCATGTGTAGGATAATTCTGCTCATGAGTCCTCAACTACCACTAGATGTACATAACTACTCTCTAAATCTGCATCAATACACCTCCTAGTCTCGACAACGATACATTCGTGTAGACAACGAAGGTCTTGTCACTCCTTGAAATGATCAATATCGGTGCCGTAGTTAACTTAGCCTTCAAGGTATAAAAGGCTTTTTGACACTCTGTTCCCCAAATAAACTAAACACCTTTCTTCGTAGGGCGTGCCAGTGGGGTAGCAATCTTCAAAAAATCCTGGATGAACTTATTGTAATAGCCGACGAGCCTCAAAAAGTTACGAATCTCCATAACGGTCTTCAGCAGCTCCTAATCAAGAACTGTCTTCACTTTAGTTAGATCAACTGCAATGCCCTCCTTGCTAATGATATAACCCAAAAATCTAACCTCTGAAAGCCAAAACTTGCATTTGCTAAACTTGGCATATAACTGGTGCTCCCATAAAGTCTGCAATGCCAATTGAAGGTGCTGCACCTACTCGGCCTCTGATCTCGAATAAATGATGATGTCATTGATAAACACAATCATGAACTAGTCCAAATATGGATGAAAAATCCAGTTCATCAAATCCATGAATACTGCAGGTGCATTGGTTAGCTCAAATGGCATGACGAGGAATTCAAAAGACCTATATCGAGTCAAAAAGGCAGTCTTGGGAATATCTATCTCCCGAACCCGTAACTAGTGATAACCAGAATGAAGATCAATCTTTAAGAAACACTACGCTCCCTACAACTGGTCGAATAAGTCATCAATCCTTGATAGTGGATACCTATTCCGGATGGTGACTTTATTCAACTCATGATAATCTATGCACAAACGAAGACTGACGACCTTCTTCTTCATGAAAAGGACCGGTGCTCCCATAAAGAATGACTCTAGCGAATAAAACCTTGAGCAATAAGCTCCTCTAACTGAGTATGTAGCTCTCTCATCTCAGCAGGTACCATACGATAAGGTGCTCAGGATATCAGTGCTGTGCCCACCTGGAACTCGATGCAGAACTTAACCTCTCTCACTGGAGATAATCTAGATATATCCTGAAAGATATCCTAATACTCTGAGACTACTCTGGCCTCACTCAAATTGACACCCCGATCCTACAACATCACCTCCTCGACGTACACAAGAAATGACTCCGCAAACTGATTGCCTTGTGAGGTGGTTACAACTAACTCGGTCTCATCGGACACTCACAAACTGACTGTGTTAGCAAAATAGTTGATACTGATATTGTAGGAAGATAACCAATCCATATCAAGAATCACATCAAACTTAGACATACGCAAAATGATCAAATCCACTATGAACTTGGACTCATCTAAGCTGACGACATATCTCCTACAAATGGTCTCTAGATGCGACACATCACCTAGAGGGTGGAAACTGACAAAGAAATGTCTAAATGCTGTGCAACTAGATGGAGCCTAAACATGAAATCATAAGAGATGAATGAATGAAAAGCTCTGGAATTGAAAAGAATATGAGCTGGGAAGGAGTTCACAATGAATGTACCTTCCACCATGCCCCCACTCGCACCATGATCATGCAGTATGACTATATAAACTCTGCCGAAGCTGCGGTCTACTGCACTTAAGGATCAGGGGTATACAAAACTATCTGACCCTGCAAAATCTCCTGAATAGCTCAAACTTGTCCCTTAATCCTCGAAACAGTTGGCGGTACCTCAAGTCTTAATTGTTGGCCCTGGCCTTAACCTTGTCCTCGGTTCTACTACTAACCCTGACTCTTGCCCTGTTGGCCACCTGCTAGTGCACTATGACATTCAGCGGCTCTATGTTTGAACCTGTGGTAGTGAAAACAAGTACCCTGAAGTTTGTTGGCCTTCTTGTTTTAATGATGTTTAACAAACAATTTACAACTAATATTGTTTGCCTAGTGTTTGTATTTTTGTATTTATTCTAGGCAAACAACGAGTTGGAGGATGGATGGAATAGAGCTTCAACGATCATATCCAAAGGAGGTTGGCGGAATGTCGGTGAAGCCTTGCAATTCAAAGTTAAAGATCAAGTTCAAGCTTCATCCGCAAAGTATACCAAGTCAAGCTTATTGAAGATCAAGATCTAGATTGGGTAACTTAGTATAGGTTTTATATTATGTGTGTTAAGTACGTTAAGCTCAATATCTATACACACACATTTATTGGTTTCTTCGTATATATATATATACACACATAAGTTTTGGTTTCTATGTATATATATAGTTATATATATACATGCATTGTTTTGGGTTTTCATGTTTATAAATATGAAATTACATATTTATTATTGTGATTTGGTTTAACTACTTAGATATGAAACATATAAGTATTTGTGAAAGCAAAATGGTTTCATTTTCTATTGTGTTTTTGAAAACATTGCATAGAATATGCAATTTTGTGAAAATTCTATATTCTTAGTTTTTGGACTTAACAATAATCATATACATATTTTATTAAGTCTACAAAATTATTGTGCAAAGTTTCAAAACATGGTTTAGCCTAAATGTTAAAATTCACATGTTTACATTTTCGTGTTTTGGACTATTTTGCAAAATGATGATTTTTCACAAATGGGAAATGCAATTTGGAAAATTCTTTTTGTAACATGTTCATTTACATGTTTATATACATTTTCCAAAGTTTTATTATTTTTGGACTTCATTTGTTATTTTTAACAATTTTCCAAAGTCTCAAAAATCAGCTTTTAAAAAAACCTATTTTTCTGTAGTATCAGATTTCGGTCGACTGCACCGGTCAATTGCTCATGTGTTTATTCGTTAGTGGGCAACAGAGAGTTTGTCGGTCGACTGCCACGGTCGATCGAGAGCTTGAAATTTCCATCGGTCGACCGCACCAGTCGACCGACGAAGTTCCTGCTTGTTTTCTCAGTCTGAGATCTGGTTCGCGGTCGACCGTGAATATTTTCGGTCGACCGCCACTCTGTCAGTTCTCTTTCCAACGGCTATTTTTGTTACCATTGCTGGGGCTGTTTTTGTCATTTTGTTTGGGGTTTTTAGTTGAGGTTTTGGGAGGCTATAAATACCCCCTTGATCTCAGTTCTAAGTGTAACCCAAGAAAATGTTTTAAAGAGTTTTAAAAAGAGTTTAAGCTTGTTTAAGGGTTTGGTTTAAAGGTGTTTTGGTTTTCACAAGTGGAGGAGATTATCTTCTTGTTTGGGCTTCAATCTCCATCTCTCCATCTTGTCATCTATTGGAGAAGTTTTTTAAACTCAAACGCTAGCTTTACATTTACATACTTGTTTGATTATCATTGTTCTTAAGCTAGATTTTATATTTGAGTTTAGTTGATTTGATTTTATTTACTCATTGTTACACACACCCACTTTGAGCTTATTGTATTTGCATACATAGTATATTAGGGTTGTGAGAGATTGTAACATTGAGTTGTACATAATTGAGTTCTCATCTATTGTAGAGAATAAATTTATATTTGTTACATTGTGAGTGTTGTAAGGTTTTCAGTGATCTAGAAAACCGAGTGTGTTGTGAAGTTTTCGGTGAACTAGAAAACCGATTGTGAAGAGTGAACGTTGTTCGGTGAGCGTTGAAAACCGACACTGTGAGGTGTAAACGTTATTCGGGTGAGCGTAGAAAACCCGGTTGTGATAGTGGATTTCTCCCCGGGAGTGGGGAGCGGAGATGTAGGACGGAAGGTCCGAACTCCGTGATCATTTGAGTGTGTTTGAGTTTTTCATTAGCGCATTTGTTTTTGCATTTATCTTATATCGCCAATTGTGCATTGCTCATTTATTTCATCCACTATCTTGTTTAGATTATTTACCCTTGTGTTGTTTATATATCCTTGCATATATTTCTATCATATAGGATATATCTCATTGTTCATATTGCTCATCCTAGCTTATATTCTTGTTGTATTTCATACTTGCTAGGATAACTCGTTAATTAATTTCAAATGGCATTTAATCAGATTAGATTAGCATAAAACCCTAATCAACCCCCCTCTAGGGTCTAATAATTGGTATCAGAGCTTGGTGCTCTTTGATTTAAGGACTAATCGCCTTGAGTTAAAGATCCAAGTTATCTTTTTGTGCTAATCTTGTTTTGATTATATTTGTATCTTGCTTGCATAATTTTATAAATTATGGATATGAATGATGCATCTTGTTTAGGCTATGATTCTAGTGTTGCTCCTAAATTCAATGTTTTCCCTTATGCTCAATGGTGTTTTAGATTCAAATTATTTGTTCAATCTAAAATTATCGATTTATGGGAAATCATTGATTGTGCTTATATTGTGCCCACGTTGGAGAAATCCAAGTGGAGCAAACATGATAAAAAATATGTTTATTATGAACAAGCTTATGTTAGAATTTTTATTAAATGTATTTGATTCATTTATGTCTAACAAGCTTGATTCTTTTGATAGCGCTTATACATTATGGAAATTCATAGAAGCGCATCAAGGAGACTTGGAGGCGATCCGACAAGCTTTGGAGGATCCTGCTTCAAGTTCTAAAGGAGCTTCATGCACACGAGCACTAGGCGATAGCCCTAGTGAGCTTTGCGAGTTCGAATCTATTAATGATTTACCTAATGATGAACTTACTTATGCTAGTGAAAAATTATTACATGCCTTTAACAAATTACAAAATGATTTCATTAATTTACAAAGCAAGCATGTTAATTTGAAATCCGATCATGAGTCTTTAACTTCTAAGTTTGATACTATTTCTAATAAAGATATGATCCTTAAAGAAAACAATGAAAAATTAAAATTTGATCATGATTCTTTGCTTTCAAACTTTGCCAAGTTGACTCATGAAAAAGATAATGCCATGTTAGAAGTAGAGAACATACAAAATGATAATGCTTCCTTTATAAATGACTATTTATGTTCTACTTCTAAAAGTGCATATGTGCCTAAAAATAAAGACTTGAATCTTATTAAAAATGCATTTCATCTTTAGATTCAACTTTGAAAATATGCTTTGATAACCATAAGAAGCTTATGGATATGTGTGCCAAGTCTAAGTCATCATCTACTTATCATGCACACATATATAGCAAAGTTTATAAGTGTTCAATTTGCGGCCGTAAAGGCCATCTAGCTAAATTTTGCTATGATGCACACAAACATAAAAATGTTAATGCTTCTTGTGCATCTCATGTAGTTTCTTCATCACATACACATGCATATGCTTATCATGCACATCATAAACATGCTAATGTGTTTAAATGTGATCTTTGTGGACGTTTTGGACATTTGGTAAAATTTTGCTATGATTTGAAAAAGAAATCTCCTTTGCCAAATGATTTTATTAAGCCACAAAAGTTTAAATGTGATGTTTGTGATAGATATGGACACTTAGGAAAGTTTTGTTTTGATAATGTTTCACATTTACAAAATAATCTTAAAATATCATCTATAGTTGCAAATGTTTTCCGTGCACGAGCTAATGGTCCACAAAAACAAATGGATCTCTTTCATTGCACAAATTGCAATCAGAAGGGTCATTTGAGTGAATATTGTTTTGACCGTGTTAGTACACCACATATGCCTAAGAGGGTTCATAACCTTAGGGCTTTGAGCTTAAAAGATAGGGGTCATGTCCCTAAACAAACCGGCACAATTAATACTTGGGTGCCAAAATAATTTTTAAGCCAATAATTTTAGTACTTTTATCTTTCTTTTTCTTGGTTTTGAAAATTATGCTTTGAAATCTTTTGGTTTTGAAAACAATTTTTCTTTGATAAAATTCCTTTGTTTTCATGATTATTAATTTTGTTTTGATGAGAGGTTTATATTTATATAATCCCCCGGATTATTAGGTGTTTATTCCCAAATCTTGTTTACCGGGTGCTAAAATATTCACATGGGTTGATACTAGCTCAAGAGCTAGATATGGTTGCCTCTCTTGATTTTTTGAAAATCAATGATGGTTTGGTTTTATGTGATTGTGGTTGATTTATGATTTCATTTGGTTGATTTGTTTTCTTTCGAAAACTCTTTTTGCATGATTCTCATGTTATTCTCTCATTTGTTTTCATAAATCTATTTTTACATTTTTTTGTGTTAATGAGACACTATTTTTCACTTTGATATATTTATATATGTTCTCATTTGTCTTTTTGTATGTGAGTGGTGTTTAGCATATTTTTCATTTATGCTTGCTCACATATGTTTGCCATGATCTTCATTTCATACATTCATGAGGCATTTTGATAGGGGGGCAATCCCTATATCTTCCTTGTTTTTATACTCACCTATGCTTATTGATAGGGGGAGCTTTCGCTCTCTTAATTCTTTTGTCCCCTTTTTGATGTTGTCAAAGGGGGAGAAATATTATGAGTATATTCTTTCTTGTTTATATACACGTGAATTATAATTTATATATTTATTTTCTTTCATGCATATATCATTTTTGTAAATTGTTTGTCATCATCAAAAAGGGGGAGATTGTTGACCTTCTTGTTTTGATGATGTTTAACAAACAATTTATAACTAATATTGTTTGTCTAGTGTTTGTGTTTTCGTATTTATTCTAGGCAAACAACGAGTTGGAAGATGGATGGAATAGAGCTTCAACGATCATATCCAAAGGAGTTTGGCGGAATGTCGGTGAAGCCTTGCAATTCAAAGTTAAAGATCAAGTTCAAGCTTCATCCGCAAAGTGTACCAAGTCAAGCTTATCGAAGATCAAGATCTAGCTTGGGTAACTTAGTATAGGTTTTATATTATGTGTGTTAAGTACGTTAAGCTCAATATCTATACACCACACATTTTATTGGTTTCCTTGTATATATATGTAGTCACATATATATACAACACAAGTTTTAGTTTTCATGTTTATAAATATGAAATTACATGTTTCATATTTATTAGTTTTTGGACTTAACAATAATCATATACATATTTTATTAAGTCTACAAAATCATTGTGCAAAGTTTCAAAACATGGTTTAGCCTAAATGTCAAAATTCACATGTTTACATTTTTGTGTTTTGGACTATTTTGAAAAATAATGATTTTTCACAAATGGGAAATGCAATTTGGAAAATTCATTTTGTAACATGTTCATTTACATGTTTATATACATTTCCCAAAGTTTTATTATTTTTGGACTTCATTTGTTATTTTTAATAATTTTCCAAAGTTTCAAAAATCAGCTTTTAAAAAAACCTGTTTTTCTGTAGTATCAGATTTCGGTCCACCGCTCATGTGTTTATTCGTTAGTGGGCAGCAGAGAGTTTGTCGGTCGACCACCGCGGTCGACCGAGAGCTCAAAATTTCCATCGGTCAACCGCACCGGTCGACCGACGAAGTTCCTGCTTGTTTTCTCAGTCTGAGATCTGGATCGCGGTCGACGCCGTTCTGTCAGCTCTCTTTCCAACGGCTATTTTTAGGATTATAATTAGGGTTAGGGTTTAGGTATTTAACTAAAATAATTAAAATAATTATTACGTGTACTAAAAAATTAACTAATTACAGAATAATTATCTACAAATAAAAACATATAGGTTGTGCTATTACAACAATTGATACGAAATAGTCGAAAAATATGCATATTGTATAATTAAATGAGAATAATAAATATATAAGATATATTTACTTATTTTTAAAATTGACTACTTATGGGATAATTATATACATAGTAAAACGTACTAGTTGTGCTAATGTGATAGCTAATACGCAATAATTAAAATAATATAATAATTTACACAAATAATATGTAATTAATAATTCAACATAATACACGAAATAATATGTAATAGTAATAATAATGCAACATATTATTTAAAATAATACGTAATAGTATCGATAATACAACAGATCAATTTTAGAAGATTTTACCTTTCAAAATAAATTTATAAATATTAAAATTATTTATATAAATATAAAATTTGGATTTTAAATCATAGAAAATTGTAAAAAATTAAAAAAATATAAATACTCTTCTAAAAATAATAATTAAATATTTAAAAATAATAAAAAACTATTTTAACTAGTATTAAATTTTACGGTCATTACAGGCGATATGCACAAAGCGTGCACAAAACAATTCAACCTTGACAAGTCAACCGATGCTTGTGCTTCGATCGACCGACCAGAGGTAAATCTTTAATTTCCTATAAATATCTGTTGTTCTTACAAAAATCAAAATCTTCACATAAACACATATTTATAATCATGTTTTAATGTAATTAAGGTTCATACCACTTCATGAAAACACAAATATAAATATTTAAAGGGATTCACTAACCCTAACATGATTATATTTATAAATTCATTATGAAAACAACTAACTTTATCAAAATCTCATGTTAGATCTGTATAAAATCTTAAACCCGGATCAAGAAAATTATTTCAAACTTTTTAAGTCAAAAAGATTAAATTTTTATATCATACAGTTTAAAGAAGCAATCTTTTCTCATAAAATAGGTTTTGAAAATATAATAAAAATACAAATAAAATAGGGGATGGGTTAGGAGGAGATGAAACTCACCTCAACAAGTCGTGCTGAACTTCTAAACATGTGTGAGAACGATCCTCCTTCACTAAAAGCCGCGTATCTCGCCCTCCTCTAGATTCTTATTTCTCAAAGCTCTCAAAACTCACAAAATAAACTCTAGGGTTTTTTAAGACAGATGGTGGCTTTTGTTCATATGAAAATATAAAGAAAAAGGGAAATTCCAGGTATATATACTCATATATATGCAGACAAACCCGAAACAAAACAGTTTTACCCAAAAACCAAATCCTACCTAGATTCTGCCTATCATCCGTCAACCGATTTGCTTGGGTCGGTCGACCGACCTATGTTCATCGGTCGACTAGTTTGCTAGGACCGGTCGACCGACTAGAACACATAAACTGACTTATAGATTTTCATATTTATGCATATTTACACTTATATACATACATATATGTACTTAATTGATCTTAAATCGATTACTAACATACTCATTCATCTGAAGATAGTATCAAACATGATAAAAATCATTTAATATTATTTTTTCACTATATATTCAAATTTACGGTGTTTTACACCATCTAATGCAATCAACCTTCAGATTCTACAAGAGGCTTAGATAGGAGAGCCAATCAGTTATGTTTACTTGAGAGTGTTTAGGTTCCCTACCTACACCCTAGTGGACAGGAAGAAAAGGAGAAAACTGGATGGAAAAGCAAGAAGATGCTACTTTATTGATAATGCAAAGTAAATAGGAAATAAGTCATATTTTTCGGACAACCTAGAATAATAATAAATTAATAAAAAAACTACAATTACATTTAGTATGAGGAGGATGTAGCCAAAATTTTTTATTTATTCATTTATTTTTTTTCAACTTTTTGTTCTTTCTTTTTCTCTCTTCCTTTTTTTCTTAAAAAAAAGAAACTCTAAAGTGAGAGAAGAATAAATTCTTTTTTTTTATTATGAGAAAGAGTAAATATGTAGAATAAAAGATTTAAAATAAAAAGCTCAAGTCCTACATTAAATCCTACCTTATTGCTAAAAACTTTACCTTGAATTTTAAAAGAGTGTAAAATGATGAATTCTATTACATTCTTGAATTTTTGTTCTCTCTAACGTTTTTAGTAATTCTTGCAGCATGTTTTGATAGGTTGTATAGAGTAATCAGTCAAACCAATATCTATGTATATCATTGATGTACATTTCCACCGATAGAATGTTAGGTTCAAAATTAGTGCAAATATCAGAATATTGTTCTAACTTCTCAAAGAACTCAATATTAGCACTGAAAATCTCCTATAGACTAGGGTTTATGATGAATACTTGACGAGCTAATTAGTTAAAAAAACCCCAAAAATTTGATTATTTTATAATAAATAATAATAAATATGTTACATTATAAAAAATAATATTTATTAATGTTTGAGTATGCTAGAAATTGGTTTGAGATCAATTCAATATATATATGTGAATATAGAAGTGATATCATGCACATGTACACGTGCCTGAATCTAGGAAAAACGACCAGTTAAAAGTATATTTATTTTACATACCTAAATATTTGGAATTTAGAAAACTTAAAAGACCAAAGTTGTAGGTCTTTTCAAGATCTTTCTAACAAATCTTATATCACCTCATTTCGCTCGATGTACCAGTCACGTATTGTGGATTTTCAATTGTTGGTTCCATTAGATTATTTTTTCTTAGTTCGGTATTAATGTTTAGATATTTACAATTTAAGACTTATGATATATACAGGAGGGTTTACTTGTTTGGATTATTTTACTTGACGTACTACGTCTCGTGTTGTATGTTTCTAAATGTTAATCCCACTTAGATACGGGGAAAATGAATCTAGGTAGACTATACTTAATTGATAGAGCCTTCACTCCATCTATCAGCCCTTCACCTGGGGACGGATGGAGGTAATCTTGCTGTAGCGCTCTGACACTCTTGTTGTTGTTCTTTTTTTTAAATTTTTTTTAGGTAGTTCAGAGTTTTAGAGAGCCATAGGGTGACGAAGTTCTGGTATAGTCGTCGTCGCGTATTTTTACTTGTAGAGACTCCACTGTAGTTTTGAGTTTTATCCAGACACTATAGTTTTATTTTCATATTGTAAAGGCAATGTGCCTTAGTAAGATTTTTAAGTTATTCATATTAAGATATTTTCATTATTCATATATTAGATATATTATAGTTGAGATATGATTCTTTTTTATTGATGAGATATCTCTTCTATATCATGTCTATTATATTTATTCCCTTTATTTTGCCTGTTTTGTACCTACACTTCTATTTGGTTCCACTAGAGGATATTGCTGTGATTGGTGAAACGTGTTTATGCACAATGTGGGTGCACGACAGATTTGACATCTCTGGTTTCACTTTGGACTGTAGCCTTGTGTGAACCTAGGATCGTTATAGTTGGTATCAGAGCTCTAGTTCCAGCATCCTAGGATCATTCCTGTGTCGAGTCGTGGAGCTAGGATAGAGTCTCCTAGGAATCATGTATAGAGTCCGCTAGGAATTCCATACGTATATTCGAAAATTTACAAATATTTTTTGTGACAACTATCTTACTTTGATTGAAAAGTAATTGCATGAATGATAAGTGAAACGATTTTTCCTATTGGTATATGTTATGTTATTTATGATTAGGATCTCACTTACTATGTCAAATAAGCTCTCCTCTTGGTATTATAAACATAGGAACGAGGATGTGGTCGAGGTAAATCTTGTACCCGGAGAGCTGAGCAAGAAGAGCTTGAGCCGCAGCACGTTCTACAGTATTTGATCGACTTGATAACACTGATTGCAAAAACAGAGACTAGCAACACTCGAGGAGTGAGTAGCAAGCCAGATTTTACTTTCTGAAGTTCCACCACCAGTTATATCAGCTGTACTTATTAAAGAGGTAATACTGAAGGTTTCACCATCGCCACATCCAGCTATTAATAGAGCCACAGAGCAGGAGGCTTGGCTCGGTAAAATTGAGGAAGATATTAGAAGTTAGGAGCATAGGAATTTTAGGGCACATCGGATTCAGTTACAACCTATAAAAGTAGAAAACATGTGGGAAATACTTTTAGATTTACTTAACGTCGACTCAGTACATAGGCAAAGATTAGTTATATTCAGCTTAAAGGATGACGCTGGAGGATAGCACCGATTTCAGTTATGCTGGAGCAGCGAATATCAATTTCATAGAAAGATTTCATCTACTTTTTCGAAAAGTAGCTAGACCTAACCCGATTGGAGCAGGGAGACGTACTAAGAATTAATTTTGGAAGAAGGATTATCCGAAAACCAGGGCAAGGACAATAAACCTTTTACAAGACCGGGAGGAACCCAGCAATGGGGTAAGAATTTTTATTATCACCAGCAGATCGGTGGTTAGGGTCATCAGTCGTAGGGTCATGGTTACGACCTGTAGCAGAAGATCAAGGCATCACCTGCCATTCAGAGGATAGAGAGACCACCAGGCGAGATTCGCTCTATCTAGGAAATTCCTTAGGGATAGATAGTCCCGTAAATTGTACCGCTAGTAGCACAACAGTCACCAGCCACCGACAGAGTTTATGCAATCGTACCGTTTGATCATGGTGCGAGCGGAGTTTCTTAGTGGTTATTCATTTCTAGCTCGGATCTTGTTCGATTCAGGAGCTTCTCATTCTTTATCTCTCATACATTCATGAATAGGTTTTAACTAGTTGCACATCCTTTAGGTATATTGTTATCTGTTTCTACTCCTTTAGGAGAGATGTCCCTATTAGGGAGTGTCCATAGGAGATGTGTCATCAGTCTAGATGAGTCCGAGTTTATCATAAATGTAATCGTTTTGCGGATGTCAGTGCTCGATGTCATTCTCGGTATGGATTAACTATTATCCTATCATGTTTTTTGTTAGTATGGATTGTTTTGCTAAAACAATCAGCTTACGAGTATCTAATGGGTCTGAGTTGATAGTAGCGACCTCACAGGGCAACCAGTTTGTGGAGTTATTTCTGGTGTACATCGAGGAGGTGATGTTGCGAGATCGTAGTGCCAATTTGAGCGAGATGTGAGTGGTCTCAGAGTACCAGGATGTCTTTAGGACATACCAGGTTTACCTCCAGTGAGAGAGGTCAAGTTTTTGCATTGAGTTGCAGCCAGGTATGGTACTAATATCCTGAGCATCCTATCATATGGCACCTGCTGAGATGAGGGGACTACAGACCCAGTTAGATGAGTTATTATCTCAGGGTTTTATTCGTCAGAGTTATTCTCTGTGGGGAGCGTCGGTCCTTTTCGTGAAGAAGAAGGATGATAGTATGCGCCTATGTATAAATTTTCATGAGTTGAACAAGATCACTATCCGGAACAGGTACCCATTATTGAGGATTGACAACTTATTCGACCAACTGCAAGGAGCGCAACATTTCTCTAAGATTGATCTTCGTTCTGGCTATCATCAGTTGCGGGTTCGGGAGATAGATATTTTCAAGACCGCTTTTCTAACTCAATATAGGTCTTTCGAGTTCCTCGTCATGCAATTTGGGCTGACTAATGCACCCGATGTATTCATGGATTTGATGAACCGGGTTTTCCGTCCATACTTGGATTAGTTCGTGATCTTTTTTTTACGACATCCTTATATATTCGAGATCGAAGTTAGAGCACGAGCAGCATCTTTGTTTAACATTACAGACATTGCGGGATCATCAGTTGTACGCTAAGTTCAGCAAGTGTGAGTTTTGACTTTCTGAAGTTAGATTTTTAGGCTATGTTATCAGCTAGGAGGGTATTGTAGTAGACCCAACTAAGGTAGAGGCGTACTAGATTAGGAGCCACCGAAGACGGTTGTAGAGATTCGTAGTTTCCTAGGATTAGTAGGCTATTATAGGAAGTTCATTCAGGACTTCTCAAAGATTGTGACATCGCTTACACGCCTTACGAAGAAGGTTGTACAGTTTGTATAGGGAACGGAGTACCAGGAGGCCTTTGAGACTTTGAAGACTAAGTTGACTATAATTCCAGTATTGGTTATTCCGAGTAATGATAAGACCTTTGTCGTCTACACAAATGCACCATTGTTGGGTCTATGGGTATTTTGATACAGACCCGGAAAATAGTAGAATATATTTTGCGATAGTTAAGGACACATGAGCAGGACTATCCCACGCATGACTTGGAGCTAGCAGCTCGCACTGAAGACATAGAGACATTACTCATATGGAATGCAATTCAAGATTTTTTTTACAGATCACCTGAGCTTGAAATAACTTTTTCTGAGAAGGAACTAAATCAAAGACAACGATGATGGGTTGAGTTTATTAAGGATTATGAATTTGCGATTTAGTGTCATCCGAGGAAGACGAATGTTGTAGCAGACACGTTGAATAGAAAACATCATCACATGATTACAGCTTTGAGGTGCTTGTTGTATTAGGATCTTCACAACCTTAGACAATTTGACTTTAGGCCAAAGATAGGAGGAAATAGTATACGTTTGGGGACTATGTCAGTACAACCATCTTAGAGTGATAGAGCGGTCAAAGCTCAGCTAGAGGACTCTTGGATTCAAACCCGAAAGGGAAAGATTTTCAAAGAACCAACATCTAATTGGACCGTTGGAGTAGATGGAGGCCTTCGAATGAAGGGCCAATTAGTTATGCTAACTAGTGGAGAGCTAAAGAAGGAGTTGCTTGATGAGGCGCGTCGTTCTAGGCACACAAGCATTCAGGCACAAAAAAATGTACAAGGACCTAAAGAGACTCTTTTGATGGAGGCATGCGTAAAGAGATCGCAGAGTATGTGGCTAAGTGTTTTACCTACCAGCAAGTAAATGCAGAACATCAGAGATCAGTAGGAACCCTACAGCCTTCACCTGTTCTGGAGTAGAAGTGGGCAGATATTTATATGGACTTTATCGTAGGATTACCAAGGTCGAAGATGGAAAAATAGAGAGAGTCAACCAAGGATTGGAGGATATGTTATGGGCTTGTATTATAGATTTTTAGGGCAGTTGGGAGGACCACATCCCAATGATTGAATTCACTTACAACAATAGTTACCAACTGATAATTGGTATCGTACCGTATGAGGCATTGTACGGGTGACCTTGTAGATCGCCTAGTTGCTGGGCAAAACAAGAGGACAACCTATTGCTTGGACCGGAATTAGTGAGACAGACTATAGAAAAAGTAGTAATAATTCAGGAGGGCATTTTGCAGCGCAGAATCGTTAGAAGAGTTATGCAGATCAGAAATGACGACCATTAGAGTTCCAGATTAGGGACTATGTATTGTTGAAAATGTCACTAATGAAGGGCGATTTGGTAGATGGGGGAAGATTTTCCTGAGGTATATTGGTCTATTCAGGAGAGTGGAGCGCTTTGGAGCAATTTCATACCGGCTAGATCTTCCAGCATCGATGTCGAGCATACACAATATCTTCCTTGTTTGATACTTAAGAAGCATCTACGTGACGAGGAGAAGCAGCGTGTGTTAGACACGTCAGAGGTTAAGATTCTTGATGATATGACTATTATTACAATTTTTGTGTGTATTCTTCCCAAGGAGGACAAGAGACTTAGAAACAAAGTGATATCTTTAGTTAAAGTTCAATGGAATCAGAAAGGAGCTGAGGATGTTTCTTGGGGTGCGATGAGGATATGCATCGTGATGACTTGCACCTATTTACTTGCACCTATTTGAGCAAGTAAATTGTTTGGATATGATTTGTCTATGTTTGTGAATATCTATACGCTCATATCTATACTTAACGCTAGAGTTATGGTATTAGCACTTAGCTCCTAATTATTCGGAACATATGGTATATATATGGGGGTTACTTGTTTGGATTTTTAGTTCGACGTACTTGTTCTTCTTAGTTAGGGGTTAAGTGAGAATATTTGTATTTTAGATAGTTAAGTATAGATATTGATGAGGATCCTTGGGAGCGCGAAGATGTTATGCATCGCGACTACCCGTCCTTGTTTGAACAGGTACGTTGATTGGTTTTGATTGGTGTTCATGATTACTCATATGGTCAAATTTATACTTAACACTAGAATGGGGGTGTTAACACTTAACTTCTAATCATTCGGAACACATGGTATATATATGGAGGGTTCCTTATTTGGATTTTTCGTCCGGCGTACTAGTTCCATTTAGTTATGGGTTAAATGGGAATATTCGTATTCTAGATCGTTAAATGTAGATATTATAATGTTTTATATCTGAAGATTTATGATAATGTATTATTAATCTCTAAGATACGTTTGCGGATTTTTGGGGACGAAATTGTTTTAAGGGGGAAAGAATATAAAACCCCAAAATTTTGAATATTATATAATAAATAATAATAAATATATTATATTATAAAAAAATGATATTTATTAATGTTTGAGTATGCTAGGAATTGATTTGAGATCAATTTAATGTATATATGTGAATATAGAAGTGATATCATGCACATGTGCACGGGCCTGAATCTGGGAAAAATAACCAGTTAAAAGTATATATATTTTACATATCTAAATATTTCGAATCTGGGAAAACTTAAAAGACTAAAGTTGTAGGTATCTTCATGAACTTTCTAACAAATCTTATATCATCTCATTCTAAGATCAGACGTGAAAGTTATGATCAAAATACCGAAGGTTATTTTTCTAGTCAGACTAGGTTTCCTGGTTCGGATCAAACAGGTTTGTTTTGGATTTGCCTCTATAAATACCTATATTTTTTATAAAAATTCTTCTCTTTTATCATATCTATGAACCCTTGCAGCCCATCTCTCCCATCAAAAACCCTAGATCTTTTTTTTTATGAATTCTGAGAGCTTTGTGAAGCATAATACTGACTGGAGGGTAAGATCTTCGACGTGTGACAAGGGAGAATGGGTTGTTTGTGTTCGTGGATTGCTTACTATTTATTTTAGAGGCTTAGAATGAAGTTTGAGATAAGATTATCTTCATCCAAACCCATCCCCATAGTTAAATAACTACTTTAGATGTTTAATATGTGTTTTCATGTTTAAATCCTAACTTATGATGTTAAAAATCAGATTTTTTTTATGTTAAAACTTAAACCAATACTAGATTAGTAATATTTTATTTCTGTTTATGATAGTATCATGATTTTGATGATTAGGGTTATTCATAATTTTGTTTATATATGAGAAATTTAAGAGATGTACTAAATATATATTTTCTGCATCATAATTTTGTTTATATATGAGAAATTTAAGAGATGTACTAAATATATATTTTCTGCAGAAAACTACAACACTTGTATAATATATATGAGAAATTTAAGAGATGTACTAAATATATATTTTCTGCAGAAAACTACAACACTTGTATAATATTTAACTGAGATTTTGTGATAGCAAATAAACTATAAATTTAACCAAACTAGTATCAAATGAAATCTATATGTATCTAGTTTCTAAAACAGAAAACCATTCTTAAAAAGAGTTTGTATAGAGAAAGATATGTTCTTTTTACTCACAACATGTCCTGCAGAAAAATAGTTACACATATATAATGTTTAACTGGATATTTGAGATAACAAATGATCTTCAAACTGAACCAAACTTATACTAGTTGAAAGATGTGTGAATCTAGTTTTTAAAACAAAAAATAATTTCTAAAAATAGTTTTCCTAGAGAAAGATATGTTTGTTTTACTAACAGAAGCCTTATTTGTTTTTCCTGCTCGTTTTGTGGAGCTGTGTTGCTCCATTTTGAGATGCGTTCACGGAGTTTTGAGCCACTTGATGTTACATATATAGTCATGAATATGTTGTGTTACGCATTTAAAAAGCCTAAGGGGATTATGATGAATTTTGATTTGATCATATTTGAATTAGATATCGTTCATACATATGTTGGATGTCGTTGATGAGCACAACTCAGTACTATATGGGATAGTGCGTTGACATACCAGATATACACAATTTATATATGAGGTGGATGTCGTTAATGAGCTCAGTTGAGTACTATATGAGGTAGTGCGTCGATATTTCACATGTACATGCCATTGAGTCGGATTTTAGGAGGCTTGATCTAGCTGTACGGACCCCACTAGACTGCGATGAGGCTCACGAGCCATATTTCTAGGTTGCCTATTTGGTAGTCCGTCCCGTACTCATTTTACACACTAAGATTGCGATGAGACTAATGAGCCAAGTACACAGTTTAGGATACCTACACGGTAGTTCGTCGTACTGAGGTAATTACTTGATAGCCTAAGTGTGACAGATGTTGGTTATGAATATGACCTATCACTGAACTATATGATCGAGATACGTTGCTTTTAAAAGTATATAAAATTATATGTTGGTATTTTATTCTATCTCCCCAGTGATAGTGGAAGATATTATAAATACAAAGTATATAAAATTATATGTTGGTATTTTATTCTATCTCCCCAGTGATAGTGGAAGATATTATAAATACGATGTGTTGATGTCTTAATCCCCAGTGATAGTGGAAGATATTATAAATACGATGTGTTGATGTCTTAATTCTTTTACTGCTTTCTTTTCTTCTTAGTTGGGATCAATGATTAGAGATTCACAACTTGAGATATATGGTATATATATGAGGGTTTTCTTGTTTGGATTATTTCGCTCGACGTACCAGTCTTGTATTGTGGATTTTTAATTGTTGGTTCCATTAGATTATCTTTTCTTCGTTCGGTATTAATGTTTAGATATCTACAATTTGAGACTTATGGTATATACATGAGAGTTTCCTTATTTGTATTATTTCGTTCGACGTACTATGTCTCTTGTTGTAAGTTTCTAAATGTTAATTCCACTTAGATACAGAGAAAATGAATCTAGGTAGACTATGATTAATAGATAGAGCCTTCACTTCATCTATCAGCCCTTCGCCTGGGAGACGGATGGAGGTAATCTTGCTGTAGCGCTCTGACGTTCTTGTTATTGTTCTTTTTCTTTTAAATTACTTTTTAGGTAGTTCGGATTTTTAGAGAGCCACAAGGTGACGAAGTTCTGGCATAGTCGACGTCATGTATTTTTACTTATAGAGACTCCACTATAGTTTTGAGTTTTATCCAAACACTGAGTTTCATTTTCATATTGTAAAGGCAATGTGCCTTAGTATAATTTTTGGTTGATTCATGTTGAGACATTTTTATTATTCAGATATTAGATGTATTATAGTTGAGATATGATTCTTATTTATGATATCTCTTCTATATCATGTCTATTATATTTATTCCCTTTATTTTGCCTGTTTTGTATATGCACTTCTATTTGTTTCAACTAGAGGATATTGCTGCGATTGGTGAAACGTGTTTATGCACAGTGCGTGTGCATGATAGGTTTGACATCTCTGGTTATACCTTGAGCTGCAGTCTTGTATGAACCCAGGGGCGTCGCATTGGTCTATCTTTCTTAAAATTTAATTTCTTCATCAAAAAGCCTGATTTCTTTGTTAATGATCTCGTCAAAAATCAAGTTAGTAAAATTTGACTCACCCTCCCTTTCTAACTGTTCACTTAATATTTCCTAGATGTAGTTTACTTCTTAGGGTTGTTCTGACGGATCAGTCGACTAGCTCCTTAGATTGAAAATGTTAAGATCAACAATTATATTCCCAAAGGATAACTTTATTTGACCAGTTCTGTAGTTGATCAGAGTATTAAAAGTTAATAATAACGATCTTCCTAGAATGAAAGGTATCTGATATTTAGGATTGGAGATGAACTATTACTAGAAAGTAGCAAAATTTAGGATTAGAGTTGTTGGGGAAGAATCCGACTGAGGAGCTCATTGGTGAAAGTAGCGAACTATTGCTAGAAAGACCGAGAGATCCTCTAAGTAGATTCTTCCAACTATGCTTGAGTATCATAGACCACGTCCTGTTCTTCAGGGAGTGGGTTGAAAGTTTGTACATGGCGTTCAGAACTAGACATTTTGTGTGAAGAAGGATGATCTGCCCCACGGTGGGCGCCAAAGTGTTGATGTCAGTTATTGAACATGGTGTTTATTTGTAGATTATAGTGGTGTTAGGGTTTTCAAACTCCTTTAGATGGCTAGTTCTAGATCCTGATGTTCTCTCTTGCATATGAACAGCTCGTGAGAGGCTGGAGTTGGGGTCTCCGTTGTTCATCCGACGATCAAGTTAGTGTTTGAACTTGAGTGAGAAAATAAGAAATAAGTGGTAATGAAAAGTTCAGAGTTACATGAATGTAGAAGAAGTTACCTTAGACTGCACAACTTCCTTTTATAGTAGATTGTAAGGAAAAATAGGTAACCTTGGCTGAGTCCGTAGCTGAATCCATAGGTACCGTACATGTGTCGGCCACTGAAGAAGGTGAGTCATCCAGATGTTTAATGTGAGGGCGACAGCAGGTGCTTTGTGCTGATTATGTCCGATGAGTCATAAAAACTATGGGGGCTAGAGCAATGGTGACTCTAACATCGTATTTAAGGCGAGGGTAGTTGACTCTTGGCAGGAGGTTCGAGAACACAACTCCTTTTTAGTGGGCTACGCAAGTTATCGATTGAAATGACAAACCTAGTGCGGGTGCCTGTAGCATTGATCTAGTGAGTAGACTAGCAAATACTGTCATTTTAGTTGGCTAAGCAAGTTGTCGGTCTATTGGGTCAGCCGTAGGAGTAGCTCAAGTAGTCCGTCACTAAATAAGTCTCATTAGGAGTAGAGCGGGACACGTATCGGTCTCGGAATGAAGATTAACACTTAGTAATGATGAGCGTATTCCTAATGACAACCCCACCAGTGACCCGATCATGGTGCTGGAAGAAATGCTTAATCACCAAACAAAGATCCCAACTGAGTGGCAAACCTCCATACGTGAAGTTGATCAAAAATTTGATAGTGCTGCTAAAGTTTGATTAGCACTTTAATACTATTCAATTACTAAACGGTTCGAGTATGATTTTTACCACAATGAACAAAGGCACATAAGAGTCTATGGCCGATTCAAGCACACACATAGTTTCCCTTGGATGTTGTTTGCTTCCCCGCTCAGAAATTCGTCTATCATGTCCATAAAGAATTTTGAATCTACCCACACATGTGGTCAACATGGAGCAAATACTGGCAACTCAAGGGCATCAAGGAAGTTCATTGCTAGCCAAATACAAGTTGTTTTGAAGGTTAGGCCAGATCTTCGTGCAGTTGATATCAAGAACGACATGCTCTCTAATTTTGGCATCAAGATTAACTACAGTAAAGCGTGGTGGGGCAAGGAGACAGCTCAACAGGACCTGTTCGGTGACGATGATGAGGCTTACGATTCACTGAGATGGTCCTTGTAGGCGTATAAAATTGCCTATAGGTCCCTTAGCACAGCTCGACGCCGATTTAACAAACGGACCACCGGGCGACGTATCCAAACAAGACCGTTAGCTCGCCAACGCTGAAGCCAAGCTATACGCAACGGAGCAGGTTAACGAGGCGACAAATCGCACCCAAGCATTGGAATGCATCCACTCGCACGCGGAATCAAACCAATGTTTAGGTGAATCACCGAGTCATCTAAACAAGAGCGAACTCGGATGAATCACGATCAAATCAACATCAATTCCAGACTCAAATTCAGAAGTTGGTTTACTGCCATATCAGGAACCCGACTCACTGCCAAATCTGGAATCAAGTCAAAGAGTCGTTGCCAAGTCAATCAACCACACAAGAGAACCAGAACCGGAAACAAAGGACGAAACGGACAAACACCCGGGGACTCGGCCGAAACCGAACCACCCATGGGTGGCTAGGCTCAGAACTGTGCGCGGGCACAGTTCTGAGTGCCTATAAATAGGCCTTGTGCTCATTTGTTTCAGAGGTTGGAAATTTTGGAGAGAGGCGAAGCCCTGCTGGATTGAAGACTCAGATCTAAAAAAAGATCACAACTTTGAAGGCTTGGAGACTTGGACTTTCAGATCCGGTGCTCGGCGATCACCAACGCCAAATAAGGCAGGAGTTCGAGAGGATTGGATTTGAGATCTACACGATCACACTCCGGATCTAAGCTTGGTTCTTAGATCCCGAGATTCGAGCGGTTGTTTCCTTGGTGAAACAATCCCTCCCGGCTATTATTCCCTTGGTGGAATATTACCCGTCATATCGTGTAGATCCGACCGGATCGAGATCACGCGGTGGTCCACGGCAAATAACCCCGGCGCAGGCAAAGAACCCACCAAAGCGAGCGACCGCAAAACAGGAGCTCGCGATTAGTTCGACAAATAAGGAAAATTGTAATCTTTACTTTGTTTTCTTTGATTTTTCATTGTAACCGGATCTTATAAAAAGACCGGATCTTTGTAACGCATAAAGTTGTTAACTGAGATAGCAATGATATCAACAATGAAGAAAGACATAATTTTTCCCGCGAACAATCTGGCGACCACAGTGGGAGCCAACAGCTTTACTGCCGAAGCTGTCGCGTCGCAGCCGCGGATCCCGATCCCGGTCGAGGAGGAGGTCGAGTACGAATTCGACCAACAAAAGTTCGAGGAGTATCTGTCATCCTCGTCCGAATCCACCTCCCCTCGCAAGTCCAAGTCTCCAAAGCTCTCTTCCAAGAGAAAACTTCGTTGGTACGAAGAAGTTGAAGCTGCCAACGAAGATCTCGCCCCGTTTGATGCCGAAGCTGCATCGGGTGAGATCTCTCCTTCCAACCAGGTCAGATCTGCTCTGGCCGAATCTTCCGTTGCCGAGGGCGTAGTGACTCTCTCAAAGAGAGCCCGCCAAAGGCAACGTCAGCGCCTTGCGAAACAAATCGCAAAGGCAATGGAATCTGTGGACGGGATCCGTTACAACACGGATCTGAAGAACAGAAGAGGCGAACGACCTCAACAACCAATGAATGGCAACTCCTCCAAGCCACCAACGAACGAATGGATCCGTGTCAAACGGAACCGTTCAACGCTGGAGGATCGCATTCAGAAGCGCCGCGCACTCTCAGCACAAGCACGAGCTCAAGTTCAAGAAGCCCGTAGAAGGTGGCAGAATGGAGGCCGAGCCACCCTGAGGTGGCTCGGCCAAGGCCGAGCCACCCATGGGTGGCTAGGCTCAGAACTGTGCAAATGCACAGTTCTGAGTGCCTATAAATAGGCCTTGTGCTCATTTGTTTCAGAGGTTGGAAATTTTGGAGAGAGGCAAAGCCCTGCTGGATTGAAGACTCAGATCTAAAAAAGATCACAACTTTGAAGGCTTGGAGACTTGGACTTTCAGATCCGGTGCTCGGCGATCACCAACGCCAAATAAGGCAGGAGTTTGAGAGGATTGGATTTGAGATCTACACGATCACACTCCGGATCTAAGCTTGGTTCTTAGATCCCGAGATTCGAGCGGTTGTTTCCTTGGTGAAACAATCCCTCCCGGCTATTATTCCCTTGGTGGAATATTACCCGTCATATCGTGTAGATCCGACCGGATCGAGATCACGCGGTGGTCCACGGCAAATAACCCCGGCGCAGGCAAAGAACCCACACAAAGCGAGCGACCGCAAAACAGGAGCTCGCGATTAGTTCGACAAATAAGGAAAATTGTAATCTTTACTTCGTTTTCTTTGATTTTTCATTGTAACCGGATCTTATAAAAAGACCGGATCTTTGTAACGCATAAAGTTGTTAACTGAGATAGCAATGATATCAACAATGAAGAAAGACACGATTTTTCCCGCGAACAGTCCTTATCTTTTTTATTCTTCTGAAATCACTCTTATGTTTTGGTTGCTAACTATACGTAGTAGTTGTTAAAGTTAGTTCGTCGTAAAGTATACGTGTTAGTCATGAAGTTTGAAGATCAGTTGTTATGGTTATGTCTCCGTTGCTAAATCTACTGCTTTGTTGTTATATTCATATAGGTATGAATCCATGATGCAAGCAACTAATCCAGGAAGTCGTGTTGTTATTGATGCTAATGACGGGAGGTTTAGGCGATTGTTCATTAGTTATAATGCATGTATTGAAGGGTTGATTGTTGGGTGTAGGCCTCTATTATTTTTGGATGGAACATTTATTAAAGATCATTACAGAGGCATACTACTTAGTGCTACTGGATATGACGGTAACCAGGGAATATTTCCCCTTTCTTATTGCGTATGCGACCAAGAAAATAAGGTTAACTAGAAATGGTTCTTACAAGGATTATAGACGTTACTGTATGATAGGGAAAATCCTTACCAATCTCCACATCGACTGGTAATGATTTCCGACGCCTAGAAGGGAATTAGGGCAGCAATTGAGGAATTCTTTCCAGATGCATTCCATTCAATGTGTGTTCTACATCTTGTCGAGAATCTCAAAAGAAGATGAAGGATTTTGGGCACAAGGAAAATGTCGTGACTACGATGGGCGAGCTGTTACAATCTGTGGCTTATAATTTCACAATATCTGAATGGAATGATGACATGAAAGAATTGGTAGCGATCGATCATAGGGCTTACGTTACTGTAATGGAATACTCCCCGGTGAGATGGACAAATGCGCATTTTCCTAGTATAAGGTAAGATAGCTTGGTTTCAACGTTATTTTGTTACTTCACCGTTATAGTTGTTTAGTTTAGAGTTATCATACAGTTTTCTGTTAAGGTTAGATTTTTATTGTTATGGTTAGAATTATTCTGCTAGGGTTTTGTTATTAAGTTTAGAATATTTGTTGTTAAGGTTAGGTCTTTAATGTTTAGTTTATGGTTTTATTGTTACTGTTAGTGTTTTGTTGTTAAGGTATGACCATGTTACTTCAAACGTTGCTGAGTCCTTCAACATCTAGATAAGAAAGGCACAATTGTTGCGAATCTTACCTTTGGTTGTGACCATACGGAAGCAAATAATGGAGCGCATGCATGAAAGGAGGGTAGTAGGTTAGAAATGGTCTGGATACTTATGCCCGAAAGCGGAGATGGTGCTGTGTGATAATATTCAGCATGGTTGCTGCTTGGCGATTAAACATTCGACGGAAGATATTATGGAGGTCGAGTCTAATAAAACTTGTCGTGTAGATTTGAAGAATCGGATTTGTTCTTGCAGGTCCTGGGACATCACCCGCATTCCTTACAAACATGTGTGTGCTGTAATTACATGGATGGGATGAGAAATTTATCAATATTGTGATTGGTATATGACTGTTGACGCATTCAGAGCAAGTTATACACCGATCATCTTTCCCATCTCAGATTACAAGAAACACTTTGTACCACCAGAAGAGCCAGTGTTAAAGCGTCCTCTCACCAAAAAAAGATGTGACAGACCATACACTAGACGAATAAACAACAGGTCGCTGAACACCCGTCCTGTTAAGTGCTCTCGATGCAACGTGGAGGGTCACAATCGTGCAACCTGTAACGAGCCTATATAGTTTAGCATTTTATTGTCATGTATAATGATTTGTTGTCCTATATATTGTTACAAGTTATAAGGTCATTGCTTGGTTGTTAAGGTTACTATTTGGTGGTCAAGTTTATGACTTGTTTGTTGAAGTTTTGACTTGGTTGATATGTTTATCGATTGAATGTTAAGTTTACTGTTATCCACTTGCACTTGGTTGTCAGTGTCACTGATTGTTAAAATTGTCAAGTATATCATTAAAATTGTTAAGTTTTATGGCTTGGTTGTTAAGGTTATTACTTGGTTGCCAAGTTTATCACTTTAATGTTAAAGTTTTGACTTGGTTGATATGTTTATCGATTGAATGTTAAGTTTACTATTATCCACTTATTATCCACTTGCCCTTGGTTGTCAGTGTCACCGATTGTTAAAATTGTCAAGTATATCGTTAAATTTGTTAAGTTTTATGGTTTGGTTGTTAAGGTTATTACTTCGTTGTCAAGTTTATCACTTTAATGTTGAAGTTTTGACTTGGTTAATATGTTTATCGATTGAATATTAAGTTTACTGTTATCCACTTGTTATCCACTCCCACTTGGTTGTTAGTGTCACCGATTGTTAAAATTGTCAAGTATATCATTAAAATTGTTAAGTTTATGGCTTGGTTGTTAAGGTTATTACGTGGTTATCGAGTTTATTTGTTTGTTGTTAAGGTTACTATTATTCACTTGCAATTGGCTGTCAAGGTTACCGAGATATTTTTGATTTGACTGCATTCAATACATTTCATAGTTCCTAAGGTAGTAGAGTTATATCACTATCCCTCGGATTATTCCAATACAGAACCAACCTATATAACCTTTCTCCTCACATTTACATCTTATTTATCTTCTCATTACCGCCACTCTATTTGTCCTCACTATTTTCTCGATCATCCTAAGCTCTCCCCTCTCCAATCTCATAAACCAGAAGATCACGGTTATCCCTCACGCTGATGAAGACATCTTCAATATTTCTAGGTTCTGACCATATAATAGCATCAACCTTTTTTGAATATTATTACCTTTATCTATTCCCCATTGTCATTTTCTCTAAGTTCCATCAGATGGGCTTGAATAGCAATGGCTTTCTCCAAAGAGCTTTCCGTGAACTTAACAGGCTGCTTGAAAGTTCTTTGGTGAAAGCCATTTATATTCAAGCATAGGTTATGAAACTTAGAGATTTGACAATGGGGAATAGATAAGGTTATTAGAATTCAAATTGTTGATGCTATTATACAGTCAGAATCTAAGAAATCTCCGTTGTAACGAGCCTATATAGTTTAGCGTTTTATTGTCATGTACATGGATTTATTATCAAGTATATCATTACAAATGTTAAGGTCATGGATTGACTGTTAAGGTTACTATTTGGTTGTTAGGTTTATCGATTGAATGTTATGTTTACTGTTATGTCCCTTACTGTTATTCACTTGTGCTTGGTTGTCACGGTCACCGAGGTATATTCTCTGCTACTGCATTCAATGTTCCTCCTAGTTCCCAAGGAGGAGAGTTAATATAACCTGGACTCCTACCTATCCCATTCAATGTTCCTCCTAGTTCCCAAGGAGGAGAGTTAATATAACCTGGACTCCTACCTATCCCTACATCCCACATGGTAACATCACCATCCCTTCGCCTGTTCAACTACAGGATAGCGCAGATATCCTTTCGGCACAATGTTTCCTCGATCTCCCCATCGCTAACTCTCTGTTGACCCTCTTTCCTTTATATGTGAAGCCCGAGCTTATACCCTCTCCCCAAAACCTTCAAGTTCTCCTTTCTCCATTAACCAGAAGATCAACACTAGTCCTCACATCGATGAAGGTCATGGCGACAAGGTTTACGCACACTGATGAAGATCTTGGATATCCCTCACGCTGATGAAGACGTTACCCCCTTATGTTTTTGCTCTTAGTTCCATTAGTTGTGGGTGAATGTATGTGGCTTTATCTAAAGAGTTTGTACATTAATGCCCAGGTATGATTCATAAGTGTAGTGAATACAATCAATTCAGATGGGTCATGCGTGAATCACATGGGAAGGCAGACATATGCTGGTGGAGATAGTCATCTGGCTTACGTTAACATTGTATAGCTATACAGTATAAACGTAAGCCAAAGGACTATCTCCACCAGCATATGCATGCCTTCCTAGGTGATTCATGCATTGATCCAACTGAATTGATTGTATTCCACGCACTTATAAATCTTAACTGTCTTGTTATTGTATAAGCTCATTGAAGGGAGCTAGTTATATTCACCCACAGTTATGGAACTTAGAGCAGAAACAATGGTTGTACATGCAGTTGTCATCGTGTTGTTGAACTTAGGGATTTGTTGTTAAGGTTACGAGGTTGTTGATAAGCTTATTTGTTTGTTTTAAGGTTGTAGCATGAATGTAAAGAAAATTATTTCTTGATACAAGGTTGTTTTGTTATGTTTATCATTTTATCAAAAAGATTATGGACTGGCTATCACCTTTATTGACTGGTTGTTAAGTTTATGTGTTTATTGTTACGTATGGAGTTTTATTGTTAAGCTTATGGATTGGTTGCTACTGTTAGTGCTCTGTTGTCAAGCTTATGAAATGGTAGCTAAGTTTAGCTTCTTGTTATTACATTTAGCTTTGTTGTTTTGCTTATTTGTTTGTTGTTAAGGTTATAGCAGTCCTCATCGTGTTGTTGATCTTAGGGAATTGTCGAGAAGATCACAGGGTTGTTGATAAGCTTATTTTTTATTTGTTAAGGTTTTAGCATGATTGTAAAAAAGGACGTGGTATAATACAAGGTTGTCTTGTTAAGTTTATGGTTTTGTTGTAAAGATTATGGACTGGCTGTCAAGGTTATGTGCTGGTTGTCAAGCTCTCCGATTTATTATGAAGTTTGGTGTTGTATTGTTAAGCTTATGGATTGGTTACTAAGGTTAGCGCTCTGTTGTCAAGCTTATGGAATGGTAGCTAAGTTCAGCCTTTTAGTTGCCAGGTGATCAAGAGAAAAGAGAGGGTTTCTCTCTGCATTAAATGCATTCTATAGTAGATTATGTTCCCAAGACAGGCAGTATTATTACTGGCTCCTCGCTATTCCCAGCCACCACACGGCAATTACCCCCTTCCCTTCTCCTGTTTAATGACAAGACCATACGACGCAGCCATCAATCTTTCCATCACTGTCATTCTCTACGTCAGGTTTGCGCACAAGATAAAACCTTCTCTCCCCATGCCAGCCTCATTATCAACTACACGACCTTCATTTCGAAACCATAAAATCATGTCTCACGATGATAGCGTGTGTATCCATTGCCATGGCTTGGGGCATATCTCCCGGGATTGCCCTCATGGTCAGAGAGAGAACGCCTCCCCACGATTTCTCCCCATGCCAGATAATGTCGCCAGCAACATTCAGGAGCTTTCTACCTTCGCTCTCCTCACTATTGAGGTGGGTCTGCCATCTTTGGAGGAGCTCAGAGAGATGCTAGGGTATCGCTTCAATGTCTTGGATTGGATCTATGAGATCAAGCAGGTATCTGTAAATAGGTTCATGGGTAAATTCCCTTCTGATGAGCTACTAGATCAAGCCATCAAGCTCAGTCCTATAAATCTTGGGTCCTTCATGGGCAGATTCAGGCTTTGGAGAGAGGACCTCAGGCTAAGAACATTACCCAACCCCATGTTTATGTGGGTCCGCCTCTTCAATCTCCCCTACTACCTCTGGGAGTGGGAGTTCCTCCAATCACTGTTCGAGGGCATCGACCTATGCGTGTACTACTCCACTGACGTCACCACGAAAACAAACTTCAAAGACTGCATGGTGCTGCTAGAGATTAGAGAATATTCGGATGTCCCTAAGAGGATTAGGTTTCGTTACACCTCTCCTATGGACCTTCGTCTGATGGAAGGTTTTCTCATCACTCAGATTATAGGTCAGGATGGTGAGTAGCAGGCAAACAATAAATTTATAATATTTACATGTATATTGTTTTTAACAAAGAATTGTAATATATCATTTACAAAAAATCTACATCTCTACGTCATCATCGTCAAATTTTCCTGCATCTTCTTATCTCTTCCCGCCTTCAATCAGTAAATACGCTGCTAGTTTCGCACGTACCACCCATGTATTATATTCTACGGGTGTGACGTGCAGGACATCTCTACCTTCGATAATCGCTTGTACGAACTGGTAGACGTAGATCTCACAGTCATACCTGCACACAAAAACAATCCTCCATTGAGACTACTGTTGCTTTCAAACAAAACATAACAACAAGCTCGTAACCTTAACAACCAGTTTCCAACATTGAATTCCAACAAGGGTTACGGTAAACTTACGACCCCTTTTGCTCCTCGCATGGAACTTTGATTGGGTCGAATACGCTGCGCAATTGGTTCTCATCGAAGCCAGCTTTAATGTAGTTAAAGTCTTTGACGATGTTGATCATAGGTTCCTAATGTCCAGATCTCTCCTTCAAGGATTCGTAATGCCTGGAAATATCATTTTTGACATCAAACTCTAGTAGATGCTAATGATCGTCCTGAACAATAGGAACTAAGAGGTTAGTACACCTTGCATCGACTAAGTGTTTGATGTAGATATCATACAGTTCTTAGTAATCTGGTTTCGCCACATGTATCTGGTGCTGCAATAAAGAATTAACCCGATCAGATTTCTTTTAACATAGATTATGACTTGATAGGTAGGAGTACACCACGCTAGGCATAAACTTACACTAAACTAAACAGGGACCACCCCAAATATTTTCACAAACTAAATCAAGCAGCGTATCAACAAGCAATAATAAGTTGATAACAAGTAATCAATAATAGTATTGTTAAATATGCTAATAAATAAATACCAATCGAAAATCTTACTGCATCATCCAGTCGCCCACCGCGTAATATATTGAGTATCTCAAGCCGGGTAATAGACCCCGCTGATTCAGTGTACGCTTTAATAAAACTACAAATAGGGACAAAACAAAAATTATAGTTAGCAACTAACAATTAGCAGCAAGAACAAACCAGTAAATTTAACAATAGACCCGTAACTTTAACAACAAATCAATAACCATAACAAAAAACCCGTAACCATAACTACAAACCCGTAAGCTTAACTTCAAACCCGTAACCTTAACAACTAACATGCAACTAACACACAACCTTAACAAAAAATTAATAACTATAACAAAAAATCCTTAACCTAAACAATAAATCAATAACTATAACAAAAAAACTCGTAACCATAACAAAAAACTCATAACCTTAACAACAAACCCGTAACCTTAACAACTAACACGCAACCTTAATAACAAATCAATAACTATAACAAAAAAACCCGTAACCTAAACAACAAATCAATAACCATAACAAAAAACCCATAACCTTAACATCAAACCCGTAACCTTAACAACTAACACGCAACCTTAACAACAAATCAATAACTATAACAAAAAACCCTAAATTAACATCAAACTCATAACCTTAACAACTAACACGAAACCTTAACAACAAATCAATAACTATAACAAAAAAAACCTTAACCTAAACAACAAATCAATAAACATAACAAAAAACCCGTAACCATAACAACAAACCCGTAACCTTAATATCAAACCCGTAACCTTAACAACTAACACGAAACCTTAACTACAAATAAATAACTATAACAAAGAACCCTTAACCTAAACAACAAATCCGTAATCTTAACATCAAACCCGTAACCTTAACATAAAACATGTAACCTTATTAACACAGGAGGAACCCTAACAACTAATTGATAACCTTAAAAGTGAAGTTGTAAAAACATGAGATGTGAGGTAAATACTTATTTGTTACATCAATAAATGCAAAAATGGTTAAGAGTTTTTTCCTCCTCTCCCGTCAGCAGCGCGGCAATATCTGCTGACACCTTATAATTATGTACAAATGTGTCTTTGCCGCCCAAAAACTTGATGATAAAGCCTCCTAGAAAGGGAATCCCCTCGTTCAGCCTATTCCTGTATATTTCTTCTTATGAACTCATAGGGGAACTCATGTGTTTTTCCCAGGTAGAGTGGGGGTCACTTTGTAGCCGAGAAGGAGCCAACTCTGCTACCTTTTCCTGCACCTGCTCTTCCTCCTCCCCAGTCATTTCTATTATAGCCTTATCCTCTATGTTGTCTTTTTCTTTCTTCTTCTTCCCTTCAATGTAAGGGGAGACTACCCACTTGGACGCTCTTCTGCATCTCTTCCGTTTAAGGGGTGCAGCAGCGGCCACTTTCTCGCGTGCCCCCCTTACACCCCTCTTTCTCTTATTCAAAGCCCTTGAAAACCTAATAGGAGCATTTTCGTCATCAGTTGATGTGTCAGGGGGCATCCTCTAATTGCTTTATTTCCATCCCAGTGTCCTCTCTTAGAGTGTCCGTTTCCAAACAATCCATTCGAAACATAAATATTGAGAAAACTTAGCTCCTTCTATCTAAACTTAACAATTTCATAGTAACCCTAACAACTGATGCCTAAACACATGGTGAAAACGTTGCTAACCTATACAAGTTTACGTCTTCGTATCATGTCCTACGGAAGGGACATCAACCACCGGCGTTATTTTCCTTCCAGTGTCCTTGCGTTGAGTGCCTATTTCTGATAATATTCAGAGTATAAATAATCAAAACTTAACAACCAATACGTAGACATAACAACCAATCTCTAACGTATAGTGCAAAAGCAAGCTGACCTGTACAAGTTAGCAGCCCCTTCGCTGGCGGGGACACCTTCTCTCCCTCGTTTATTTCTCCTTCAAGATCCGTATCAATGCGAAAGTTCTCTGTTGGAGGTACTTCTCCTGGCAGAGCATCTTCACTCTCCTTGTGGATATCAGTAAAAAATGGTTGTGGATAAGCGCTCCTTGTTGGAGGGTCCTCGCTCTCCTTATTTGCTTCATCAAATAATGATTGATTAACATCCCCTCGTACTGTATATCAATGCCACCCATGATGGCTGGAGTGTCTGATTCAAAAAATAAACAAATGAGCTTAGGTACTTCATTGTCAAAAAAAACATAGCATCGGTTACATAATCCTAACAACTAACCTAGATACTTAAAAATCAATCTCTAACCTTGGCAATAAATCCCTAACCTTAACATTAGATCCGTAAAATTAACAATAAATTCTTAACCTTAACAAAAAATCCATATACTTAACAATCAATCTTTAAACATAACACGCAAACGTAATTGCAAGTCACATCTAACATGTACAAGTTTGCGGCTCCATCAATGAGCCAGACACCAATCCTGTAGGGCTCTTATCCTTATATACAGAGAGGGTTTTGGATTGTGCTTCGCTTAGTTCCTTTCTCAGTCTTCTATTTTGAGCAGACAGCTTAGCCACCTTCACAAAAAGAGCACTTATCTTTACACGGTCGGCAGTAATCATATCCTTGAATTTATTCTCGTTTTCATGACGTAATGCTTGGTTCATTGCCGTGATGCTCTTCCAGTAGATAACTTGCTGAGGCTATTCCATTTGCTCAACTGCCTCATTTGGCTACTCGACGTCTTCATCAATATCCTGTGGCATCACCTATGCAACAGATAGAGTATTATTAAAAGGATTAATTAATTAAAAAACAAATAAAATTCACAACTGCTAAATTCTTACATCTGCATTAATTAGGATGTTATCTTCTGCTCCCCTCTTCTTCTTGTGAAGAAGGTATCTTGGGCCACGCACCCTGTCGGCGTCTACTGCAGCCGGACCCTTAATCCTCCTCTTCTATCTCTCCCTCATCTTCTCTTTCTCTTTCCCCTGCTCCTTCCCCCACAAACCTCCCTCGATTCTTTGAAATTGGCCATGTTGTTGTGAAAGCTTTATCGTAGCTTTTCTTGCTTTAGCTACAATAGTTGCCAATCTTAAAGAACCAGAAACCTCTCTAAGTCTCACCCAATTTGTGAGGGGAGGCCTCACCGTACATCCAACTGCTGGCTTCTTGATGTCGATAAGTTCATAGTATCACAACTGCACATTAGAGAAATAAAAACTTAACAAACACCTTTATCCTTAACAATTAATAAGTAACCCTAACAATAAAAACGTAACCTTAACAACCAGACCGTAATATTAACAACTAAACCGTAACCTTGACAACCAAACTGTAACATTAACAACTAAACCCTAACCTTCACAATCAGTAATAAAATACATGATTACTTAAACAAACTAGAGGGCTACGCCCTTGCAGATATAAAGTCGTCTTCCCTGGATCAACACCCTTCAGTGCCCTCTCTATCGTATCAGATGTCTTAGTGAATATATAGGTCTCCCAAGCAGTGTTACTGACCTGTTCGATGTTGTTGACGTACTTG
>NC_033799.1:20198370-20206656 GCF_001876935.1 Asparagus officinalis | reverse complement strand
ATGCCGAAAACACTACTTGGACACCAAATCATGTTCAGCTGATAGAGGATCTGTAGCAGGACAAAGTCCTTCACATCTCGGCAATCAACCGATAGTACCAGTTTCAAGAGCAGGTGCTCCACATTGCATCTGGTGGGGCCTCCTTTGGGGGAGCTATACTGCTGGAACCCTCGGCCTCGGGTTTGTCAAAAAACCTAGACCAAATCCTATTTTTCCTTTCACGATTGTGGTCAACATGAAGCCTCTCATTGGAGAACCATGTATGCTCCATTACTCACTCAAGGTTGAATGAGCAGGCAATCTCTTCTCCATCATTCCTATCGGTGAAGACGAATTTCTTTCTTTTCTTGTCCCACTGACTCAAAATGTGCTCAAAGGTGGGAAGATCGACACCAGGTGGGCCAAATTGGACATAGTGTCTGAATACATTATCTTCGTAGGCCGCAAAATGCCTTGGCTCCATACGCATCACCAAATTCCGCATAAAGACACTGAAGCTGGCGGTGGGCCGCAACGTAATAGTTAGCTTTGCCCTTTTTATACATAACAAAAACACAAAACATAAGCATTTTTGAGTATAATTAGTAAACATAACAACTATGCTGTAAACTTTACGGATATACCAATAAGCTTAACAATAACCCCAACAGACTAGGAGCATTATCAATCAAACCATAACATTAACGACATAAAACATGCGGTAAAAATTACCATTTGGGTGTTGCCACGTGCTTTTCTTTTTCTCCTCTCTGTAGACCAAAGAGCGCGCTAGTGGTATCGTTAGACGCGGTGGTGGTGCTGGTGCTGCCCTCTAGACCTTTATGGGGGCCTACACTTAAATTTTGAGGTGAACTTCTGGAGTTGAGAATGTCTGGTCTCGATGTCCTCTAGAACATTAGCAATCACAACTTCAGCATCAGATTCAGTACGCACTACAGTTGTCTGGGCTCTTTCTGATATTTCAAACTGCTGGGCGTCATCGCTTTCGCTGTGGTCGGCATGGAGGCTTGTTTTGGGGTTGAATCGCCGTCCATTTTAATCCCTTTGCTTTGATTTGGTTTGCGTTGGAGTCAGTTGATTTAGAGCTAGGCTTTTGAATTAGGTTCCTGGAGTCGGTTTGCTTGCAGAAGAGAGAGATGACAGGGTACAGACGAGGAGGTAACTCATAATGAGGAATTTTAAACGGAAGGGTATTTTGTGTATTTCGAGAGGGGTTTAAACGGAGTTACGCCTGGGGATTCGTTTTGGGGGCTGGAAGAAAATCGCGGTCGATTTTAGGGGCAAAGCACCCGTTGATAAAGTCTTGGGGGAGGGGGGGAAGCACGTTTTCTTGTATTTGGGGGGCTAGAAGTATTTTTTCCTATTTGTAAACCACATTTAAACTGGGTTGTTATTGCAATCATCCACCTTGACCCGTTTCTAATGAATTTGATTGAAGTTCTGAAAATATCCTTAAAAAACAACACATGTCAGGCACTAGATTTGGTTAAGAAGACATGTCACTTACCTAGCACGTATGTCATGGATATTTTGAGAAATTTAGTAAAATATTTATCAGAATATAGATTATAAAGTAGTTGATTGTAATTGAAATCTACTTTAAAGATGGTATCCATAATATAAATTGCACTTTAAAGATGGTTTCTTAACCATCACCCTATTTTACAAATGGTTTACGTGAATTTTTTTTTTAAATACAATCTAACCCATGGCTGGCTCAAAGCACAACAATTTGGTTTCAGACAGACAGGCTCCCACAATTGGAGAACCCAAGTTTTCGTTCCTATTGAAGACCGTGAATTGACTGTCTTGTGCACCCCCAAAAACATAACCTTGTCCTAGATGTAGTGAATATATACATGTGAAAAGGATCAACCCGCTGTCACTATATAAAAAAGATTATAATCATATTTAATCCTAGCAAGACTCCTTAATAATTGGGCAAGGATAAGCCAAAATGACGACGGCCATGGCGATGTGAGAAGAGGTTATACCGTCATCTCTCATTGACTTCATCAATTCCTAGCTCTCATCCCTTGACATGATAGGGGTATATAATTTTCTTTCACCCATAAATGCGTTAAAGATGTAAGAAGCAATGCATAGAAAGAGAGATAGAGAGAGGTGGGGGGAGGGAGAGCGAGAGGAGATGAAGCAAGAATTTATGGAGAAAGGTTGGTCAGAGATTCGGGTTGCAGTTGAGGAGCTCTCTCAGGTCAAGTATGAAAACAAGGAGAAATTAAAATTTATGTAGATAATTATTTCTTAGATGAGTGTGTTCACCCTAATTCTTCTTATTTTGAACTATTTGGAGATGACAGGTTTTTATATCTCTAGCTGTTTAGTAGAAAAAATCATCATCGGATGATATTTTCATGTACACACGCACTACCAAAGGACAAGCTAGCTATTGAAATTGACGTCCCCTTTCATTATAAGATTTTTGTGTTAAAATGCACATAACTATTCATTAATAGATGTTTTATCTTAAGTTTTGTGCACATGAATGATTTTGCATATACTACAACAAATCCTTAACATTTATTTTTATTTTAGGGATATGACTTGAGCATGTTCTGTTTACCCCAAACTATGTGTGTGTGGGATGGGGTGGGGGGGGGGGGGGGGGGTAGGGGGTGTTTAAGCACACGGATAGAAGACAGCTAACTTGCAGTTTACTAATTTTATATTAGGTCAGACGTGCCAATCAGTGTTGTTTGTTAGAGTTAGCCTCTGACCTCACTACTGATTGATTTTATGCAGATAAGGTTGGGCCTACAATGGCAGTCTTAAGACAAGATATACGGCGAAATGTCGAGGTAACAATAATTGATTTTATCTCTTCACAAAAGTTGCTTATATTTGCTTAGAAGTTAACAAAATCATAGGCTTTATTTATGATTTAATCCTGTTAGGGCTCTAAAGACATCAGACTATAGAAAACAAGAACGACATTAGAACATTAGATAAAAGATGACCATAGCTAATACCTAGATTTTTAAATTTTTTTTTTATGAAAAGCCATTTTCCTACATTTAGAAAAGAGTCATTTAGAGACACAAAAATAAAAAAGGTAAAAATAACTTAATGATATATTTGAAAGATTCTAATTGCTATTCAGAAAAGAGTTTGTTCTCCTATAATAAGATGGCACTGTGTTTTCGGTGTTGTGCGCGGCGGAAGCTTTCTCGGGCAACACGAACAATAACTCAAACTAACCACAACTAATATGCAAACCACAATCACAGCAAGAACAAGAGATTTACGTGGTTCGGCAAGTTACCTACGTCCACGGGGTAAGGAGGGGGGTGTTCTTACTATTAGAAATCAGAGAATACAAGTAGGGTTACAAATCTCTCAGATCAAACCCTAAAACAAAGCTCTTGATCTCTCACAACTCTCCCACAATTGGATGCAACAATTCTCTCTTCAAGGCTGCTCAAATTCGTCCTTGCTTCACCCTAACAAATCATGTTTAGGGATATATATAACTTACAAAACGAATCGGGTCAAAAAACTGAAGCCCAACCCAGAAACATCGACGGTCGACCGCGCAAGTCTCGCTGTCGACCGCGGCGGGCGACCGAATCTCAGTCTCGAGAGCAAGAATCGCTTACAGTCATCCGGCCACCAACTCCGACTCCTACTAGTCTTCGTGCACGTTCGCGGTCGACCGCCAGTCTGCCTGGCAGATTTCTTTGCTGTTTTTCCTGTAATTCTTCATTCGGGTCAAAAATTTGCAATTTATTGATATATTTGAAAGATTCTAATTGCTCACTTCACTCCAAAACCAAAATTACAAGTGTTTGATTTTGGAGAAGTATGCCTATAGAGAATTGATTCTTACTCCATTGACCATAAGGATGTCATCATTGTTGAAGTTTTGTTGTCGAGTTTAGAGTCAAAGGGAGCTCCATTGAATTGTAACTCAACTCGTCAGAGAAGGATTGCCTTGTTGACAAGCTAAAGAATTGAGCTTTTGAGGCAAGGTGAGAGTGCCAACACAAGATCAAATGATGCAATAGAAGTTCATGGATGCAATTATTCTATCAAATGATGTTGAACTATAATACTCTAAAAAAAAATCAAAGGATGTAATAGAGGAACTTGACTCTAACATAAGTCCTTATATGAGAAAACCCCAAGAGCCAGATTCTTTATTTAGAACTCATCTACAGAACCAAAATTGTTCTGCACCTCCGAGTGACGGTCTTCAATCTGCATTTGCTCCTTTGCATAGTGAACCAAGTGTAGAAATTGTTAAGCCAAAGGTTGGTTTTTCTTTTTTTTTTTGTGCAGGGTTTAGACGATGATAAGCATCATCATTTATAATTGTTTGATGAGTGAGATCCGATGTTGGATCATCTACACAAGGAACCATTTCCTAAGAAAATCTACCATAAGTTTAAGATGAAGAGATTGCTGATTTGACTAAGTTTCACCCGATGGGGCCGCTTTATGTTTACCCAAACTCAAGAACTAGTTTTGTTTAGGGAGTGGAGAATGATGCAGATGCAATAATTAATGTTTTTTTGAAAGAAATCCAATCATGCGTAAGCAGGATGATTAAAACGAAAGAGTAATTTCGGTCAAATTCTAAGATGCAAATTTGGAGGATCATATTTTTTGAGATGCTCCATAGAATCTTTATTATTATATATATTTAAAATCTCAAGAAGTGCTCTATATATAAAACTAATCCGTGGTTCTAGATAATATTCTAGTTCAAAGATATTCGTATTCAGGCTCAACTACGTGGAATTCTGGATTGCTTTTAGTTTTCTATTTTTATAGAATGTTTTTTATGTAAGGATTTCTCTTAGCTTTAGGACATGCATAGATTGGTACTTTTTCATTGTTTTGTACTCTATATACAGGGAACAAATTCATGTTGGTTTTTAGATTAGTTATCATAAATTTTAGAAGTTTTTCATTCCTTGGGTTTCTAGGGTTTGTGCCATTTTGCTCCTACGAGAACGAGTAGTTATCTCTTTTAATTTTGCTTTCGCTATATTAGTTGGTATTCAGAGACAAGCTATTTACTATTATGACCACCAATGATAACAAAGTTAATCACCCTCCCCTTAATCTCGACATGTTGAAGAAATTGTCACGACAATGAGGAACTGACTACTACTATGAACAGAGGGATCCAGAATGAAGTCAACAACAAGGTCCATGCCTGTGATGTTCCCTGCGATTGACCCACCAGGGCTAGTGTTCGTGCTCATCGTCAAAATCAAGATAATGAGATTTTAGATCTGAAGGATTATCACATAAGAGTTAAGGAAATTCCTTACTCTTTGCGTAATCTTGATATTGAACAATTTTCAGGTGGGTCGAACCATCTCGAGGAGTTTTTTAAGATCCAATTTATCTCAGATGGAAAGTAGGTTCCTTTGGTGGCTTGCAAGTTGCAAAGTGATGCTGAAGTATGGTAGGATCAAGTTCAAATTAAATCCATCGAATTCTCCAACACAAATTGTTCATTAGTGGTTGGCATCACATGGAGAGAGAGTTGGGATATAGATGTTTATGTGTAGATTACAAGATAATGTTATATTCTCAATTTCAAAATTATCGCAAGGCAATCAATTGCGAATTGAGGTAAATCAGTCAAACATAACATTGAATTTTTCTCCTTCTGGTAGCGTTCCTATAGAAGATAATTTGTTTGATATTGAGACCAGCCATGGTTCATTTAAAAAACTAGCAACATAGCTATAATCACATAAATAGACAAGCAAATATCAATAGAAATAGAAAGGAGATAATTGGCAATGAATCAGTTCTATTCATCTGGCTGTTCAGGGATTGTCATTAAGCACCAAGATTGCATTGATGCTTTTAAAATCTATGAAATTTCGAGAGTTGAAATGCAATACAATAAGCCATCTTGGACAAAAGTATCAAGCTGAAGACATTGTGAGATGGACTTGAAACTAAGTGTTGTTGACCTAGTTTTTACGAAGTTCATGGATGCAATTACTCTATCAAATGACGATGAACTATGATACTCTAGAAAAACAAAGGATGTAATAGAGGAACTTAACTTAGACATAAGTCCTTATATGAGAAATCTCCAAGAGCCAAATTCTTTATTTAGAAGCCATCTAAAAGACCGAAAGTGTTCTGCATTTCCAAGTGATGGTCTTCGATCTACACTTGCTCCTTTGTAAAGTGAACCAAGTGTAGAAATTGTGAAGCCGAAGGTTGGTTCTTTTTTTTGTGTAGGTTTTGAATGCTGATAAGCATCACCATTTAAAATTGTTTGATGAGGGAGATTCAATACTGGATCATCTACACAAGGAACCATTGTCTAAGCAAACCTACCACAAGTTTAAATTGAAGAAGATTGCCAATTTGACTGACTTTCACCCGATCAGGCCCCTTTATTTCGGCCAAACTCGAGGATGAGTTTTGTTCAAGGAGGGGAGAATGATGCGGAGGTAATAATTGATGTTTTTTACAATAAATCTGATCATGTGAAAGTGGGATGATTGAAGCAAAAGAGTATATTCAGACAGATTCTAAGATGTAATTTTGGAGGATCATATCTTTTGGCTCGCTTCAAAGAATTTTTATTATTATATAATTATGGAAATCTCAGGAAGTGCTCTGTACATAAAATGAATTTGTATTTCCAAATAATATTCTTGTTTGAAGATATTTGTCTTCAAGCTCACTGGAACGATCGTCAAAACTCTTATTGTTGAGTTCGATCAAGACAAATATGAAGAGTTCCTCCTCTCCGGATCCCTTTGCCCCAAGGCTATGCGCAAGATCCACAAAGTCTCTAAGGAGACTAAAGCTCTAACTGTTGCTCTTATGCTGAAGGAAGCCCTCTTATTTAGCCAAGATTGATCGAACAGCCCCTCCTCCAAAGGAGTGGGCTCAGCTTATGCCAAACTCATCAATTGAGTCAAGGAATCTATACCAACACCAAATCAACGGGTGATGGGTCACAAGAGGCCCATTGAGGTGACAAACCTGATCAACACAGATGATGATGTCGCAACAAAGGCCTTGAAGTAGGGTAAAAAGAACGCCGCTCAACAAAGGAGGAGATCCCTAAGGCGAGCGTATCTCCGAGAATGCCGACCCTCAAGTCAACACGAACTTCGTGTTTGTGAGACTAAACGCGACCCTGTGCTCTACGTTTCTTCTTTAGAATGCAAGCCTCGTGTCTATGAGCCCAAAGATAAGCTTTGTGTGAATAAGACTGAACGCAGCCTTTAGGGGTGCATTCCACAAACTAAATGCAACTCTCAGGAATGCGTTCAAGAACCAAAACGTAACTCTCAAGAGTGCGTTCCAGAACTAAAACGTAACTCTCCGGTGTATGTCCAGAACCAAAACATAGATCTCAAGATTGCGTTCCACTAGCAAAACGCATATCTCAGGACTGCATTCCACCAGCAAAACGCAGATCTAACGAGACCTCTAAATACTCTGCATAGCGCGACTAGATTGAGGGATGAATATAAGAAGTCTATAGATTCAATGCATCTCAACTAGATCCATGGTCACCAAGAGCCAGTCCTGTCCAATCATGGACTAGGGGTTCTAATTCAAACCTCACGATCAGCGAGTAACTCTTCTCGGGTTTCTGCAATAGATTTGAGAGAGTTCATATCGGGAGAAAGGCCGATACAACAAGTTGCTTGTTCTTGCCAATGCAAACGACTGATTTCTACGATTCTCTCGGGATGCCAATGCTGCTCATGTACAGCTAATTTGTCAATATTCAACCAACCAACGAACCTCGCTTTGCTCAATAACCAATGACCTTCTCATAGGAAGAAGAATTTGGAGGATGAATACCTTAGAGTCACTTCTAACATGGTCGACAGAGGGAGATCATCAGTCCCTAGCTCCATTGAGTCAGAGAAAGATCAGTCTCCTAGCTTGAAAGACCTTCTGCATAGGTCCGATGGAATTTATCAACAAACACCGACTCGAACAAGAGCCATTCCTATGGTTAACTATCAAAGATTAGTTAGAGGAACCAATTCCGAGGATGAACACTCAGCCATTACGGAGTCCTAATCATCAAGCTCTTTCATTGGACATGAAATCTTCGCCCACATGGCAGAAAATTCTGAAGACCTCTCAAAGAGAGTTGATGAGCAGGAGGCCATGCTCGAATTACAGCAGAAGACTCTTAATAAACTCCAAGCCCTGATGACTCAAATCGTCGCAGACAAGGCCAAATCTTAGAAGACAGATTTGCCACCCAGGCAAGAATCTTCCTAGAGAGGAAAATCGTCATCATCCCGACTTCAG
>NC_033799.1:20160652-20198360 GCF_001876935.1 Asparagus officinalis | reverse complement strand
TGATGATGCTACTTCTGACCAAGAAGCTCATAACCTGGAATCTTTCTCTGATGAAGGAAGAGAGACTAAGAATGAGCAGAATCTCTAATCTACCAAAATAGAAGAATTAGAAGCCCGCCTCAATACAATTGCTAACAGAAGCGGCTCTAAGACAGGGGTGTTGCTAGGCCTTATCCTGCCGAATGAGATGCAGTCCCTTATCCTCTAAAGTTTGAGGTCCCGATGCTACAAACTTTTAACGGCATAGGATCACCGAATCAACATATCTATTATTTCAAGTCATAGACTGGGAATGTGATATCAAATGATGCCATACGAGCTCGAAGTTCATTGGCACCCTCAAGGAAGTTACCTTTGAATGGTTCAGGAAACCTACCGGATGTATCCAAAAGTGGGCGGATCTAGAGAGACTCTTCCTGTCAAGATTTTTTGAAGAGGATACAAAAGTCTCTATCCATACCCTATTCGCCACTAAGAAGAAGAAGAGGGAGCCCGTCAAAGCCTTCGTAAAGAGGTTTCGAAGCATGACTTTTCGAGTTGTAGACCAACCTTAGTAGAGACCTATTGACACAACTTATAGACCAACCTTCTAGAACAAATGAGGGTTGCAGAATATCGTTCCTAGAGACAACTAATCTCTCAAGGCGAACATGCTCAAAAAATTATTGCAAGGGTCAAAGCTGAAGAACAATGTAAGAAGAATCAACCTGAGCAACGGGACCAAACCCAATCTTCTCAGCCAGAAGTAGAAGATACTACGGCCACTGAAGCCAATCATCTTCAATAGGATGGCGGATCCACAAAGCTATCATGATAACAGTTACCTCTGATAGCCAAACTCTTCAGATAACGGTCTGCTATGTGACGTATTCCAATCATAGTCGTTATACTCTAATATCACTAAACGACTTGACGAATAGTGGCCCACTACACGATGTGCTTTGTCTACCCCTTTTTCCCCTTGCACTTGTTTAAGAATAGGGGTTGGTTTATTTGTGGTCCACTAGATTATAAGTAATAAATTTTCTAAGCTATCATGTCCAAAAAGACACCTCTGTCAACTGCAAACTTCTTCCCCTGTTAAGTTTTAATCAAGACTGGGGGTTGGTTACTTAAAATCCACTGGGTTAAGAGTAATGAATCTTTCACATCGTCGAGTTAACATTATACTTCTGACAATCATCATCCTCACGGAGTATGAATTCAGTTTGCATCACTCCTAATTTATCACATTAATAATACACTTCTGACAATCAACTTATCAATTTTCTTCAATAGGATGATAAGTTCTCAAAATTACTCAAAATCAAAATCTTCCCCATCAAGATGCTAGGTCTTCAAATCTTGCTCAAATCACAAGTATAAATTCCTGTCATGTTAATATCATACCTCTGACAATCATTCATATCACGTTAATATCAAACCTCAGACAAAATCAACTTATTGACTCTCTCCAATAGAGCGGTAAGTCCACAAAGTTGCTTAGATCACAACAAACTCATGTCATGTTAATTTCACACCTCTGACAATCCACTTATCAATCCTTTTTAATAGGATGATAAGTCCACAAAGTTGCTCCGATCGTAACAAACTCCTGTCATATTAATATCACTTCTCTGACAATCCACTTATTAATCCTCTTCAATAGGATGATAAGTCCACAAAGTTGGTCCGATCGTAACTAATTCCTATCACGTTAATATCACAACTCTGATAAAATTAACTTATCGACTCTCTCCAATAGAGCGATAGGTCCTCAAAGTTATTCCGATCGCAACAAACTCCTGTCACGTTAACAAAACACCTCTGACAATTAACTTTTCGACTCTCTTTAATATAGCGATAGGTCCACGAACCCGTCAAAGGTAACATCACATCTCTGATGACCAAATCAACTTATCAACTCTCGTCAATAGAACGATAGGCCCATAAAATACTATTAAGTTAACATCGCACTTCTAACAGTCAACCCCCCCAATAAACTTATTAATTCTTTTTCAATAAAAATAGTAAGTTTTTATTATAAACTCCCCAGCGGATTAAAGATTTTCTAGAATTATCCTAGTGATAATGAAGAAAGGTTTTGAAGTTCACTCTAAGTGAAAATTCATGCCAAGTTAATACTACACCTCTAGCACTTCTAACTTTTTTTTAGTGTTTCAAGTTAAAACATAACACTGGAAGAAAGAGCGACAAAGCCTACATATTTAACATCGTAGCACCAAAATCCATGTCTTTCATGCATGGGGGAATTTATCTCGATCCCTAAATAGAGATAAGCCTACGCCTAACACGCGTTGCCGGTTAATCTTTTGACGCGAAAAAGATACTAGAATCCACGTCTGGAGAACTTTACTTTAATCCTTAAATAGAGATAAGTCTACATCTAACACATGCTACCGGGTAGCACATTCTCGTGAAAATGGCAAAACCCACGTATTCAATATCATGGCAGGTTGTTATTAATAATGCTAAAATCTAGGTCTTTCATGCATGGGGTATTTTATCTTATTTCCTAATTAGAGATAAGTTTACGCCTAACACGCATTACCGGTTAGTCTTTTGCCACAAAAAAGACACCAGAATCCACGTCTGGAAGACTTTATCTCTATCCCTAAATAGAGATAAGTCTGCATCTAACACATGCTATCGGGTAGCGCATTCCTGTGAAAATAGCAAAACCTATGTATTCAATATCATGGCAGATTGTTATTAATAACGTCGAAATTCATGCCTTACACGTATGGGAGACTTTATCTTGATCCATAATTAGAGATAAGTCTACGCCTAACACGCGTTGCTGATTAGTCATTTGCCATGAAAAAGACACCAGAATCCACATCTGGGGAACTTTATCTCGATCCCTAATTATAGATAAATCTATGCCTAACACGTGTTGCTGGGTACTCCATTCCCGTGAAATTGACCAAGTCTATGTATTCGGCATCACAGCACTAAGTCTAAGAGAGTTCATTCTTTTAGCATAATGTTACATGTGGAACGATCTTAGACAATCCTCAGGTTAGCCTGACTCAAATAGTAGTCGGTAAAGACTTATGAAATCTGTTGATGGCTGAGAGTTTGCTAAAAAAATCTGATGAATGTTTACGAGCCCATCAGTTGAATGGATATGAGCCGTGTTGTGACTTTTGAGAGATTCTGCTCATGAGTAGTTTGTACCGTCACTATAGTTTCTCTTCAAAGCTCATCCTCACATAGGTCCAGCGTGGCAAATCCCTTCAACCAAGATGCCTTCAAAGCGGGTGCAGAGAACAACTCCTTTATGATAAGGAATCAACATCTCAAACACAGAGTTCAAACCTGTGTTTCAAAAAGTCAAATGCAGAGTTCAAACCTGCGTTTCAAAAAGTCAAACATAGAGTTCAAACCTGCGTTTTAAAAATTCAAACGCAGAGTTGAAACCTACGGTTCAAAAAATCAAACGCGGAGTTCAACCCTATGTTTTAAAATTTTAAACGTAGAATTCGAACTCTTCGTTACAACATCACAACGAGTTTCCTCATTGTGCAAAGATCAGAACTTGTCGAAGCAAGTTTTACAGCCACGAAAGTCGGCACTCACCACCGATGAGAGGGACGCCGACAGTCAAAGCCGAAGATGATTTCTCAGCCGCGGCAACAGCTATCTTGGATTTCGAGGTAGTTTTCTTCTTGGGTGCCAATGGTGCTGATGACTAGAGAAGATGAACAGTGCACAGATGAGAGATTAAACGAAAATTCAATTTGGGTATCGAAATCATTCTGAAAATTCATTCTAGTCATCCGCGAACTTTCGAAAACTTTAGAGGGGGTTTTGTAGGCTGTTTATAAATCATTAAAGATAGCTGATCATCAAACACCAATAATGGCAGTTATAATTTGATGAATTTCATAATAACAATTCCACAATCAAATCAACAAATGAAGGCTACAATTAGAAGATTTTCATGTTGATTGAGAAATTTATAATTCGACGACCTTCACGACAATTGATGGAAACTCTGATTTAGCAGTATTCACAGACAACTTCAGGAGTTACAATCAGACAACTCCCACATTTTAAGGAGCTAAGATGGATATTATAAAATGATGATCTCTGCTAATCCCCTAATGAAAGAGATTAGAAGTCAACTATCTCTTTAAATTTCAAAACGCAGAGTTTATTTTTGTGTTTTAAATTTACAACGATGTGCGAACACGGCGTTTTCAGACTCAAGTTACAATTCCAAGAATGCCACTTTCAGTGTTTGACTGGCTCAAACAGAACCTAAACGTTTTTAAAACTGTATCTCCACTTAATAGGGTTGGTTACACCCCCATTATGGAGAGAATTTAGGGGGCGATTACACCCCTTAAACCCTTGAACGGTTTCAAAATCATTTTCCATGAAATGGAGTCAGTTACAACCCATTAAGGAGAGATTTAAGGGGGCGGTTACACCCCTTAATCCCCTATAAATAGCGGAAAACTCAACTGAGTTTAGGATCTCCAATTCATCATCTTTTTAGCAGCAAAAAGGAATCTTTTGGAGATCGAAAAATCTAAAAGGAGATCGGCATTCATCCTTAAAGAGTTTTCATCATCACCAACAGAGATCTTGGAGCTTAGATCTTGGCTTTAAAACCGATTTTCGGTTCAAATCAACTCTGTTACAGAGTTTAAACTCGTTTTGAGGTCTGAAACTCGTTTAGAGTTATTTTTATACTTGCCATGCAAGTTTGATGCACTTCAATCTAGCGAGGCATTCGGATCGTCAATGAGAAGCAAACTCAACGCGAGTTTCGAGAGAGACATCTCATCGCTATCGTGAAGAACCTAGTTTTAAACAAATGGGAGGATCTCTGTCGATCCTCTTCTCGTTTGTAAATCAGGATTCTGATTAAGAATATTTGTAATTTCTTTTTCTAAGCCTGTTAGAGAGAGATTACTTTGAGAGAATTGTAAACCATTTTTTATCTAAATCAATTAGAGAGAATAAAATTAAATACATTTCTCATAATTATTCCTCTAATTTTCCCACAAACAGCCACCTATTCCAAATTAGGAGGAAGCTAACATGACTTCAGACCCAAAATACTGTGCATATCATAGGAGGATCCATCATCCCACTAAGACGTGTTTTGTCCTCAAAAATAGCATCCAAGTCTTAGTTGACGCCGGTATCATAACGACAAAACAAGCCAAATAAGAACGATGAAGATTCCGATGAGTATACGAGTATAAACTGCTTCTCCCAAACTTCAATGAGTACACGAGTATAAACTGCTTTTTCATGTTCCTCTGACGGGTATACGAGGTTAAACTGCTTCCCTTATTTCTAACAATAGGAAGTTCCTAGAGAATACTACTCATGGTGTTCTTAAGGATAACCCAACAACATGGCTGAAAATAATACGCTCCTCATTAAACTCAGTTTCTCCAAAAAGGCTAGGGGTCGATACGAAGTTCGAGGAGAATACAAATTCACGAACCAAGGTTTGATTCCGTTGTAGCGTTTCCCACCAATAGGAAGTTCCTGGAGAATACTACGCATGGTATTCTTAAGGATAACCCAAAATAAGCTGATTATTCCAGATAAAAACTAGTCATCTGAATAATTCATTCTTAATCATGATAAAAAAATAATTAAGAATCTCCCACTGTGACTATTTAATCATTTTAAAGATGATTAAAACCCTCTCATTAGGACTTTTCGAGCACTCTTTTGTCGAGATGAGATTCAATGACTTCATCGGGTCAATCTTCCCTCACAAAACTCCTACGGTGTAATTGTATAGTGCTTGATGATTCACGGTCCTCCACCACAAAACCCCTTACTGATCAAATTAACTGACGGTGGGTCCATCAAAATTCTTCATGGTTAAAACCCTTCAAACTCCCACTGTGTCTAGCCTTTAACACTCCCATTGTTGAAGTCCTGACACGACACTCAAAATTTTAATCTGCCGATCTATGGCGATTATCAAACCCCCTTCGTGTCAAGTTCTTGCTACTTGATACCAAAAACACCCACTGAGTGATTTGTACAAGTCAACATTCCTACTTTTATTTCTATCTCCACTCCCAATGTTTCTTGGTCAAACCTTCCTACAGTTAGGACCAAAGACAAAATTTCCTCTCGATTCCTTCCATGAATGAGAGGTCTATTTTTAAATCGAGCGATCAAACCTTTCTACAGTTAGGGTCGTCTCGAACCTCCCACTTGGTCAAACATTCCTACAATTAGGGCCAAAACTAGAATTCCCTCTCAATAAATAAGAAATCCACCTTCAGATTGGGTAATCAAACCTTCTGACAGTTAGGGTTATCTGAATTTTTTTTTGATTCTCGGAGTAAAAATCTCACTTTTAGTTTCACCTTTTAGATTCTCGAATTGGAGATCCCACTCTGAGTTTCTTTTGTAGTAGGAGATAGACTATAAAATTTTTCCTCTCCAGCACTAAATTCGTTTTTGCCCCAAGAGAAAATAAAACAGGGTTCGTCTTTACCCCAAGAAAAGACACAATTTTCTCAACACCCTTATTAGAGATAAGTCTACATCTAACATATGTTGTCGGGTGGTCTGTTCCTGTAAAAATGATAAAGCCTACATAGTCGATGTTGTTGCTAGTGATTATTATTAAATTAATGATCTCTGAATCCATACCTTTTATGCATGGGGGATTTTATGTCGATCCCTTATTAGAGATAAGCATACATCTAATACATGTAGCCTACATATTCAACGTTGTATAATTAAGTCTACGAGAGTTCATTCTTTTAGCACAACGTTACATGTAGAATGAACTTAGACAATCTACGTGCTAACCCGACTCAAATGGTAGTCGGTAAAGGCTCATGAAATCCATTGATGGTTGAGGATTTGCCAAAAATCCTATAACAAGCAGCTCGCGACGACAGATTCGCTCTCAACTTTTATAGAGTCTGCAGTGGTAGTCAAAGCCTTGGTAACCTCGTCCTCCATAACATTGCTTTAATAGTCACTGACAAACCAACTTTATTAGTTGGTCTCGTGACTCGAGCAACTGAGATAGCTTCAGAGATAGTAGTTGTATCAGCACCAACGGCTGGTCCTACAATCAAATCTCGCACAAAGAGCTCAACCTGGTGAGTGTCCGATGCATTCTCAGCTTGTTTTTCCCAAACTCCAAGAAGTATACGAGTATAAACTGCTCCGTCACACTCTAACGCCTTAAGAGCTTAAACTGTGTAAACTCTAGCTACGTACGAGTATAAACTGTGTTTATGCTGCTGTGGAAGTCAACGCCCGACAAATCTTGCCAAAATTAGGCTTAGGATAATTCTATTTCCCACACACTGAGTTTAAATGCAATTCAGATATAAACTCCCGACGAAAATGATCAGTTCAACATCGACTCAACAAAACGAGCTAATTTAAGTATCAATGCACCACTTTTAGATTAAGATTTCGACGATGGTCAAGCGATAAACGCAGCACCAGAAGTATTTCAAACTACTCGACAAAATATTGAGTAAGTTGAAAGCCGAATAAGTCAAAGGACTAAAGCCATTCATAGGTCCTTTTCACAAAAGATTAAAAACATGGCCTATCTTATCCAAAGTATTCCAGACTCCTAGATAAAATGCTGAGGAGGCTAAAAACTTTGGAGTGCGTATTTGTAGGTGTTAAAAATTATATGTAGGTTCCTGCACACAGCTCGAGATGAAGAGAAGATGAAGAACATCGATATCCAAGTCAAAGAGGATCATCTGATGCTAAAGCGAAGTGATGAAGTGACGAATAAACAACAAGATTTAGAATGCATGATTGGAGAAGAAAATAGATAAAAATTCATGATTTAGCCTTATATTCAGTTAATAACAGCTCTCACACATTTGAGGATAGCCTCAAGGTAGTTAAGGAGGCTCCGAAACTGTCAAAACTAATTGAAAACCTTCAAAAACGCGTCTCGGGGCATCATTCTGTGCGAAACAGTTAGGGGTGTCTCTCACATGTGCGAGACAATTTGTATTGCCTTCGGCAATTTGGCTCTAATTCCTTCATTCGACCTCAGAATAAGGTGATTCAAGTTGCATTAGAAAGATGACGGAAAATCCTATAACTTTTGGATTTTGAGATTTTTTGGATTCGGAATGCATCATGGTAGAAATTACAGCTCTTCATACTCGTGCATCCATTTTCTTCCCGAATCATGCATTCTAAATCTTGTTGATGCTTTGTCGCTTCATCACTTTGCTTTGGCATCAGATGATCCTCTTTAAGTTGGATATCGACGTTTTTCGTCTTCTCTTTATCTTGAGCTGTGTGCGGGAACCTACAGGCAATTTTTAACGCCTACAAATACGTAATTGATTTTAGCCAGTAGCTAAAATTCAGCATGAATCATCAATAGAAAGATGCCATACCAAGGAAGTTGCAAGCATTATGGATGTTCCTTAGAGCAATCTAGTCTTGCACTTCTTGCACCTTAGACGGATGAGCCTCCACCACGTCTATAGAGACAATGAACTTCAGATGTGAAACTTCTTCTGGTGTGCAAAAAGTTATTGTCTTATCACGGTGAACATGCTTTTCGAATCCTACAGATGTGTCTCCAAGAAAGGTTACAAAATATGGTGTATAACATGCTCGGGGCGTTGGACAAGCCACATTGCATCACCATCTATTCGTAGAGCCCATTGTATATCTTAAACATAGTCTTCTATTTGTCACCCACCCAAATACAAAGCTGGTGAAGGTTTATGACTGGTGGATGTGAAAGGCCATCCTTAAGGTGAGAGATCTTGTTGTGGCTCAGTTTGATAAATTGAAGAATCTCATTGCAATCGCTGCGGCATGCCAACTACTGTAATTCTAAATTATAAACACGCTTTACTCTTTCAAGATTTTATCCAAACCTTCTTATTGTTTCTTGGTCTCGGACTATATTGGGTTCTCTCGAGTGTGTAATGAAAGCACTCTTTTACCCTTTGGCTTGCGATTCAAGCTACACTTCTTAACCAAGAAAGGATGTTCCATATGAGAATGATTAATGTCAACTCTCACGTCCTTTGCTCTGTTGGAACTATGGAAAGCCACTCTCACCTCTTCTTTGAATGCTAATTTTCTTTCTCAATTTGGAACAGAGTCATGGAGTAAATTTGAATTAGATGGAGGTCGTGCAAATAGGTCCTTGATTTTTAACTAGTATTCTCATTATCAGAAAGGCAAAGACTAAAATTAGTTGGTAAAGATGTTGGTTCTATCTGTTTCTGTTTATTTGATTTGGGAAGAAGAAATCAAGTGAGGAGGTCTTTGGAGCCATAAAAGTTGCGATCCTCACCATTACCCTCTGTTATAGGTTGCCTCAAATACTAAAATCCATATTGCTTTGGGAGTTCCTTTTCAGCTTGATTTGTTTTGATCAAGAGTCCTACTTACATTAGACTTTGTACAGAAAATCATATTAGAGGTTTATTCTACTTGGATACTTGTTGGGTTTTAGGACATGTTGACTTCTATTCCTATTAGAACTCTTATTCCTTAGACAACAAGGAGTTGGGATCTTCAAGCCTATATAAGAACAGTCTTTCAAGCCAACAATAATCATCAATCTTTAGAGCACCAATCAAGAAGAGAGAGTTATTTTGTGAAGCCTATTTGATATTCTTCTCTTTTGTTTCTTTAGTTGAGAGTTGTATTAGACTTTTGGGGTATGATTTGGGATTGAGAGATTTCACTTTGTATTACTCACAATTAATAAATATTTTCTCCTCCTTCGCTCGTGAACGTAGTTTACAAGCCGAACCATGTATATCTTTGCGTTCATGTGTTCTTGGTATTTTTCTTGCTCTTGTGTGATTGATATTAGCTTATCCTGGGGAATTTGTCATAAGAAATTGGTATCAGAGCTCTTAGCTATCGATCGGACGAGAAGATAACAATAACTACTATGAAGTGGGATATCGAGAAGTTTGATGACAACATCAGTTTTAGCCTTTGGCAAGTTAGGATGATCGCCATGTTTACATAGAGTGGATTGAAGAAGGCTTTGTTCAGGAAGTCGAAGAAACCGGCTACTATGACAGAGAAAGATTGGAACGAGTTGGATGATATAGCTCTCATAGCGATTCAGTTATGTTTGACAAATAAAGTCTTGCAAGAAGTTCTTATGGAGAAGACATTTGTTGATTTATGGTCTAATTTGGAAAATTTGTATTTGACAAAGTCGCTCACTAAGCGCCTCCTCTTGAGGCAGCATTTATACACACTTCAGATGTTAAAAGGTACACCTGTCAAATCTCATATTACTGAATTTAATTCTGTGATTATAGATTTGAGTAAGGTTAATGTTAAGATTGATGACGAAGATCAAGCCTTATTGTTATTATGTTCTTTGCCACCTTCCTACAAACACTTCAGGGATACTATGATTCACGGTGGAGATTCTATTGACACGAAGAACGTCAAAGAGAACTTATTGAAATCAGTGGAAGTCTTTGATTGAGAAGTAGATTGGGAGGCTGATTAAGAGGCTTAGAACTGATAATGGCATTGAGTTTTGTGGAGGAGAATTTAATGAGTTATGCAAGAAGGAGGGAATCGTTAGACATCATACAGTCCCTCGCACGCTACAACAGAATGGAGTGGCAAAACATATGTACAGAACCCTATTAGAGAAAGCTCGTTGTATGATGTTCAATGCAGGTTTAGGCAAGGAATATTGGGCAGAAGTAGTGAATACAACTTGTTACTTAGTGAATCGGTCGTCATCTACTGCTATTAGTTGTAAAACTCCAGATGGGGTTTGGTCCTGTAAGCCTGCGGATTATTCTAATCTTAGAATATTTGGTTACCTTGCATATACGCATGTTAGTCAAGGAAAGCGAGCAAAGAAGTACATATTCCTAGGTTATGCATCATGCATCTGGTGTTAAGGGTTTTAGGTTGTGGTATCGTGATTCGAAGTCTCCTAAGATTGTTATAAGTCATAATGTTACTTTTGATGAATCTGCTATGTTCCACAAGAAACGATCATCGGTTTCAGTTGTTGATAATGCACACACTACATGACATAAGGTGGAGTTAAAAATTCATTATTCAGCTCTTTAGGAGGATAACACTACAGGAGTTCATCAGCCAGATCTCGTTCAAGTAGATGAAGCACATCAGCAGTTGTAGGAAGAGCGATAATATACTATTGCTAGAGATCGGTCTAGATGAGATAACCGACCACCGCGAAGATATGGAGATACATTAGCTTATGCATTGTCAGTTGGCAATTTTGTGCCCTTCAGCTATCCAGGAGATACTTAAGGTGATGACTTTGCTAATATTTACGGTCGTCGTACGGACAATTCAGTCGATTTGTTGAGGAAGCCTCTTTTGAGCAAGTTGAAGCCAGGCTTGGACTTGATTGATATGTGTCGTACTTAGATACCCTGCGGGGATATTAGAGAAGGTTGAGTAAGTTAATTAGCTTATTTTGGAGTGAGGAATTTTCTACGCATTTGAGTCAATGTGAAGATTTGTTATAGGTTGCTTCAAATACTCAAATCTATATTGCTTTGGGAGTTCCTTTTCAGCTTGGTTTGTTTGATCAAGAGTCCTACTTACACTAGACTTTACACAACCAATCATATTAGAGGTTTATTTCTACTTGGACTCTTGTTGGGTTTTAGGATATGTGGACTTTTATTCCTATTAGAACTATTATTCCTTAGAGAGCAAGGAGTTGGGATCTTCAAGGCTATACAAGAACAGTCTTTCAAGCCAATAATAATCATCAATCTTTAGAGCACCAATCAAGAAGAGAGAGTTCTTTTGTGAAGCCTATTTGATATTCTTCTCTTTTGTTTCTTTAGTTGAGAGTTGTATTAGGCTTTTGGGGTGTGATTTGGGATTGAGAGATTGAGAGATTCCACTTTGTATTCCTCACAATTAATAAAGCTTTTCTCCTCCTTCGCCCGTGGACGTAGACTACAAGCTGGACCACGTATATCATTGTGTTCGTGTGTTCTTGATAATTTTCGTGCTCTGGTGTGATTGATATTAGCTTATCATGGGGAATTTGTCTAAACAACCTCCATAGTCGAATTCTTGTTGAATTTGTTACCTCAGCTATGAGCTTATTAATCAATATGTCCTCGTGAAATATTCTCCTTTTGTTCTTCTCTTGTATTCACAGGTTCTCCACCTGAGTATGATGATGCACTATAAAAATCCATATTTGGTGAATGAATAAAGATATTTTTCATTTACAAGGAGGAAAAAAACATATGTGGTGCTATCCACTCTTCTGGTGTATTTTGGAGAAGACCTTAGTACCTTCTAAGTTGACCAACATGTCATCAAGACAAGATATCGGAAAGTGATGCTTCATAATGAGCTAATTGATGCCTTGGTTGTCGATGCATATGTGTTAGGTGTCGTCTTTCCATGGTGTTAACAGAGCTGATACAATACAAGGACTCATGTTGAGCCGCATGGATTCTTTCTGAAGCATTATTCATCATCCATGAGCTACTAGCTCCGGTCTAGATCAGCAATAATGGGGACAACAACATGGCCACCATCTAGAATCTCCTATCATGTGTGTGCTAACAATATCTTAGTCAACATGACTTTGTCTAAAGCCGATAGTTGTGAAGCAAGACACGGCTACCATCATCAGTAGGATCTTTCATAGTCTTGGCTAATGATCTGAGTTGACCCTGGTCATTCTCCCAACAACTGAGCCCTAATGTACTTTATCGGGTAAAATTATTCTCAATCTTTGAGTAAATGAGCCTCAAATAGAGGCTAGGAAACAAATTAACCCACAATTTTAGCTAATTTGGTATTCACCACTCTGTACTTGAGTACATCATTTTTCTAACTTATTCCATTATGAGACTACACTTACACGAGTCGAAAAAGTTCTGATGATGGAAATGCATCCTTTACGACGAGAAGGACAAGAAGCTCGAAACTTCGATGACGATGCAAACATAAAGCTCATGGGGACCATAACAATAACTCTACAAAGACTGACTGCAAAATAACTTTTCATCACGTGTTTAAGGACATTTAATCTGCATAAGACACTGAGTATATGGTTATTAGGAGCGTCTCATATCCATTCAGTTTAAGCAAGACTTTGCTCTGTCAAAGCAATGCGGTGAGATATTGTTCTACATTGACAAACAATAAGTTGGATATATGGCTAATATATATAGATTAGTGGCTCGAATAGGGTTCAAAGAGATTTAGTGTAGCCATTTCTGCTTTGGAACCTTTATAACCAACAAATAGGGATCAGAATCCATAGATGGATGAGACTTTGAATGTTCTATTATTGTCTTACTGACTCAAGGCGGGGTGGACGTATATGTCATCGCGTAATCTAATTCAGGACTTTGTGATCTGTTTTTTTATGGACGTATTATGTTCAAATACTGTCTTCATTAGTAATTTAAACTGGAATCGAGTTGGACTCTATGGAATCCGACTCAAGTGGAGATTCAATGCTTATACCTTCTCATCTAATGCCATAGATGCCATATTAAACTTTTCATACAACATATAAACAATCTTGCAGAGCGTGGAAGAAGTATACGTATCAGATCCCTCTATATACTTCAGCTTAGAAGAGATACTAAAGAAAGAGACGCGCGACGGGACAAGCAGAAAGCCTGGAAGCTATTCCAAAGCCGTGGTTTGGTTAGCTAGGTATTGAAACGCATCAATTCAATTTATAGAGATACAAGTTTTCTTCTTCTTGTTATTGTGGTTTTTTTTTGGGTGAAAATTTATTTTGTACTTGTCCTAATTTGCGCTAGTGTTTATTTGAATCAGATCAATTTGTTTTAGCCTGGAAGTACTGCAGAGGTTAGAGAAGGGAGCTGAGCTGAGCCTAGAACAAGTTGTTGAGGAAGCATATAAGAGCACTCTGCAGCCTTGGCACGGTTGGATCTCAAGTGCTGCTTACAGGGTAACAAATCATCCACTCTTATATTCCGAAAAATATCAGGAGAAACACAGTTACTAACATCAGCAGCCTTGAACAATTATTGGCAGGGAAATAAGTGATTAAATGGAAAAAAAGCAAACTTTCAATTAATTTCAAGTCTTCTTCGATCAGGTTACCAATGAGCATCCTTCAACAAATTAACACTCTTGGGCGATCTCAAAATGCTAACCTTTATATTGAGCTCTCTTTCTTTCCAGCAGATTTAAGTAACTAAATATATTTCTATTCACGTACATTTCATTTACACGGATCAGTAAGTCTTGGCAAATTAGGGAGCAAAGCCTGATATCATAGCAACATAAGTTGATAGTAGATTCATATATGATTCACACTCGTTTCTCCAAAGAAACTGATATCGACATTGCAAATAAAACTTGATGTTTATCCATTTTAAGCAATTTTATCTGAAAACTAAAAGATAGAGTCTTTACCAAAAGATCCCACCTTTATCACCAACGAAGTCCTAAACGGGCCTCCAATTTGATCTACTCCTCCAACCAAACCCTAGATCTGGAATCTGGGCTCTGATACCACTTGTTGTGCGCAGCGGAAATTTCGGCAGAGTTTCTGGTGCACAATAAGAGAGAAAGATCGATAAGAATTCTTGTTTCTCAAAGGGAACAAGAATCTGAAGCCTAATATCCCATCAAAGTGGGATATTAGCTCTTCCTCTCGTCAGCTCTAGGACTGCGCGTCGAGGGATCCTAAAAACTATTACAATGGCCACAAACTCAAACAAACCAATTTTACGTGGTTCGGCAAACTGCCTACGTCCACGGGGCAAGGAGGGGGATCTACTAATAGAGTGAAAGAGAATACAAATAGGGTTTACAATCTCTCAATCTAAACCCTCACACAATCTCTCAAACCCCTCACACAATTATCTCTCTCAAAAAGGGGATGTACAGAACCCTAGAACAACTGCACAAAAAACCCCACAAATCCCTAGAAGAGAGAGCCGATTTTTCCTTCTCTGCACTTCTGCCGCAGCCACCCCCTCAAATGCACCAAAACCTAGGCTAAAAAACAATGTTCCTATTTATAGCCTATTGGTTAATCGGGTGGGCCTTGCTTTTGTCCGCTGAACAATTTCTTCGCACACAAATTCTTGTTCACATGAACTTCCCTTCCACGCGCTTTCATCAATGCATGTGGTCCCCACTTGCCACATCAAATTCACACATTCCCTTCCACGCGCTTTCATCAATGCATGTGGTCCCCACTTGCCACATCAAATTCACACATTCATCTTTTGCCCGCTGGACAACTCAGTCCCCACTTGCCACATCAAATTCACACATTCATCTTTTGCCCGCTGGACAACTCACAACTTCCACAAAAAATACACCGTGTCTTGATATAAGTGCGTTCGTTAGAAGTAATTAGTTCATAAAATTTGTGAACAGGTAGGTTTGAAGCTCATTCCGGAGAGAGAGATCTTCATCAGCTTGCTTATAAGCGAAGGTCAAGATTACGATGGATTGAAAGGAGATATCAAGAAGTTAGTATCGCTACTTCAGCCATTTGTCGATGAAATCTATGCGCTCTTGGTGAGTACTTGCTGTCTTCCTCTTCTTGTTATTATTAACAAGAACACTATTTTGATTTTGTACCTGAAACATTGCAGAGGAATTTTCAGTTGGACAGACTGAAATCTACCTAAGACTTCCACCTTCAATCTATTTCCATGTACATATACTCTCAAACTATGATGTGAAAGTATCGGGGGTTTAGAAGATCCAAGAACTATGTATGTAGACTATGTAAGTTAGGGAGGTTTTCTTTGATGATTGTAAGTAATATTAAAGCTGAAGTTTTATACATGTTGGTATGCAGAATAGTTTGGTAAGAAACCTTCATGTAAAATAAACATCTAGTTTTTAAAATTTAGTGTTTTTGTGCTGTAATTTAGTTTGTAGATTTGTAAATATTGAAAACTTAACGGAGGCTAAACAGAATGGTGCAGCTCTTGTTAAAGTGATAAAAAAGTTTCTGTATTGATTGCTGTACTTAATAGCAATTTTAATGATAGCACTAAAAATGGCTTGAGAGATTGTAATCATTTCTCCTTTTTGGTTATTTTGTAACTCACGTCATTTCCCTTGAGCCTTAGATACAATCTTAATGCACAATCTCGTGAATGAATAAAGCTTTTTCATTGACTAGAAAAAATGTTGCAAATTTAACCGAGGATACCGTGTTGCTTATCTTCATTTTAGTTTACAAATTTAACCAAAGATCCCAATTATGGATGACTGGAGATGAAAGATGAAAGAAACTACAATTTGGATCTAGTTCTATGATGACTGGAGATGTAACCCAAAGATAATACCACCAGTACCCGTAGGGTTCTCCTTTTTAGTTTATTTTATTTTATTTCTATTTTATTTCTATTTTATTTTTGGGGCTAAAACTCAAATGCGGACCAGATAAATCTGTCTTAGCACATTTTTCCTGCTTCCAGCCCTTGCTTACAGATTTTCATTGCCCCTTTCGCTCTCATATGTACTTGCCTAAGAGTGACCTTTTTGTATATCTCAACAAAATTATTATTAACCAAAACCGGATAATTTTTTTATAACTAGAATTTATATAAAAAATTTTATCCAATAAAATATCTCAGGCTACTACAATTTTTTATCCAATAAAATACCTCAGGCTACTACACATAATACACCTCTCTTAAATATTAAACATCGTATAAATCTACAAGAAATAATTGTAAAATATATTTTTCATGTGAATTTTCTTCGGACAGACAAACTAATTAGTAAGATAAAATTTCTTTATTATATTAGTGAAAGGAAAATTTGAGTATTTTATACATATTAGTCCCATATTAGCCCCCAAATCTCCATATTTTGAAGTTAGTCCTTCAAATCCTTAAAATGTTTTGAAATTAGTCTTTTTAATTAGCAGCTAGTTGAAAGATTTGTGGACTAATTTCAAAATAGTAAAAAGATTTGGAGCACTAACTTCAAAATATGAATATTGTGAATGAAGAATTACAAAAAATCAGAAAATTCAGCAGAGAGTTTGGCGGTCGACCGGCGCGGTCGACCGCAAACGTGCACCAAACCGACTGGGAATCGGAGTGTGTGGCGGTCGACCGGCGCGGTCGACCGCGGATGACTGTAAGCGTTTTTACTCTCGGGTTTGATGATTCGGTCGACCGGCGCGGTCGACCGCGAGACCTGCGCGGTCGACCGTAGAAAGAACTCCCCCCTCCTTGCCCCGTGGACGTAGGCAACTTGCCGAACCACGTAAATTGTGTGTTCTTGCTGTGATTGTGGTTTGCATATTGTTTGTGGTTTAGTTCGAGTTATTGTTCGTGTTGCCCTAGAAAGCTTCCGCCGCGCACAACAATTGGTATCAGAGCTAGATCGACAACATGGGAGATGCAAGCACGTCAGGTTCGTCTCTAACAAAGGCGATACAGAGTCTGAGCATCAATAACACGAAGATTGATGTTCCGAAGTTCGATGGCAAGATCAATTTTGGATTGTGGAGGTGTCAGGTGATGGATGCTTTGGATGCACAGAATTTGGAGGAGACTCTTGAGTTAAAAGAGAAACCCGCTGAGTTGGAGGGTAAGGTTTGGAGAAAGATGAATAGTAGAGCTTGTGGTGTTATTAGGTCATGCTTGACGCCGGATCTTATTTATGATGTCATAAACGAGACGTCGGCGAAGAAGATGTGGGAAACACTCAATGAGAAATATCTGACGAAGAGCATTGAGAATCGGCTTCACTTGAAGAAGAGATTTTATCAGTTCAAGATGAAGAGGGGAGTTTCCATCAGGGAGCATGTTAACAATTTCACTAAGCATATTATAGTTGAGGATGAAGACAAGGCGATGCTACTTCTGTGTTCGTTGCCCGAAGATGATTATGGTACGTTCGTTCTCACTATGATCAATGGAAGAACTACAGTTAGCTACAAGGAGGTGACCTCAGCTTTGGTGAACTATGAGTTGAGGAAGAGTGATGGTGAACCCTCCGAGAAGGCATCGGGAGATGCACTAGCAGTTCGAGGTCGAGATTCAAACCGTCGCCAATTCAATCGCTCAAAGTCAAAGAATAGGAGTGCCTATAAGAGTGTTGGTAGAAATCAATATCGGTATTGTAAAGAAGAAGGACATTGGAAGATTGACTGCCCAAAGTAGAAAGAAAAAGCCGGGAAGAATAAGGGGAAAGCTGCACAAGCTTCCGAAGTGAATGTTGCAAAAGCTATTGGTGAGCATTCAGATTCAGATTCTTTAGGTTATTCATGCCCTGCCTTACCGTTGGTTTGCTATGCGGATTCTACGGAGTGGATGATGGATTCGGGAGCTACATATCACATCTGCCCTAAGAGGGAGTGGTTCTCTAGCTTTGAGGAGCTGAAAAGAGGGGATGTCGTGCTTATGGGTAATGACCATGTATGCCCTATTGGTGGTATTGGTTCAGTCCGGATCAGGATGCATGATGGTGTAGTGAGGGAATTGAAGGAAGTGAGGTTCGTGCCTCAGTTGACAAAGAACATCATTTCTCTTGGGACTTTGGAGGCAGCAGGATATCGAGTGATCTTAGAGGATGCTATAGTAAAGGTCACGAAGGGTTCTATGGTGGTGATGCGAGGTGTCAGAGAAAACAACCTATACTACTTGAAGGGTAAGACAGTTACAGGGGGTCTGGCAGCTTCTATTACTACAGAGGAGGACACTACTACCTTATGGCACATGAGACTTGGACACACAGGAGATAAGTCCCTACAGTCATTGGCAAAACAGGGGCTATTGAAAGGTGCTAAGACCTGCAAGATAGAGTTGTGTGAGCATTGTGTACTTGGGAAGAAGACTAGAGTGAAGTTTGGAACCGTTGTTCACAACACCCGAGGTACATTGGATTATATTCACACAGATGTTTGGGGTCCTTCCAAGAACACATCTCTTGGGGGGGGCCAACTATTTTGTCACTTTCATTGATGACTATTCCAGGAGGAATTGGGTATACCCGATGAAGCATAAACATCAGGTCCTGGATATTTTTGTGGAGTGGAAGAAGAAAGTGGAGCTGCAGACAGGTAGAAAGGTGAAGACTCTACGTTCAGATAACAGCGGAGAGTACAAGAGTGATCCGTTTCTGCAGTTTTGTCGGGATCACGACATCAAAAGACACTTCACAGTTCGAGAGACACCGCAACAGAACGGGGTGGCTGAGAGATTGAACCGTACCTTGCTGGAGAAGGTGCGGTGTATGATGATGCAGAGTGGATTGCCTAGATCTTTTTGAGCCGAGGCGTTAGTTTATGCGAGCCATCTCGTGAACAGGTTGCCGTGCACTGCGATAGACGGGAAGACTCCTTTGGAGCGTTGGTTTGGTTCGGTGGCTAGTGACTATGAGTTGCTTCGGATATTCGGGTGTCCAGCTTATTATCATGTCAGTGATGGCAAATTAAATCCGAGAGCGAGGAAAGCAGTCTTTGTGGGATTTAGGGATGGAGTCAAAGGCTTCAAGTTATGGGATCCACAGGACAAGAAGATAGTTATTAGCAGAGATGTCACATTTGACGAGGCGTACATGATGAGGCCTCGAGCCCCTCAGCAGGTGGAGGGAGACCAGACAGAAGAGATATCACAGCAGGTGGAGGTTGATGTGACTCCACCTACTCCAGAGAGCACTGTATCCATTAAGGCTCCTACAGAGGTGACACTGGGAGGAGATGAGATGATAGCCGGGCAGACCGAGGGTACAGTGGATCATGGGACTCAGGAACAGGGTCATGTTCAGAGGACCATTGCAGCAGATATACCGAGGAGAGAGATTCGTCGGCCAGCTAGGTATAATGATGTCATTGTCGCATATGCATTATCAGTGGATATAATGATGTCATTGTCGCATATGCATTATCAGTGGAGGTCGTTGATGATATGGTTCCAGCCACATTCAGGGAGGCAAATTCTAGCCTCGATTTGATCAGGTGGAGGGAAGCTATGGAGGAGGAGATGAAGTCTCTTCAGAAAAACGACACTTGGGCACTTGCACATCTACCTAAGGGTAAGAAAGCTATTGGTTGCAAGTGGGTATATGCGAAGAAGGAGGGATCTTCTATTGGGGACATTCGGTTCAAAGCCAGATTAGTTGCCAGGGATATGCACAGCTTGAGGGCATTGATTACAATGAGGTATTTTCACCCGTTGTGAAGCATTCGTCGATTCGGATTTTATTGGCGTTGGTGGCACAGTTGGATTTGGATTTGGTCCAGATGGATGTGAAGACAGCATTTCTACATGGTGAATTAGATGAGGAGATCTACATGACACAACCCCAGGGTTTCAAAGCTGCAGGAAAGGAAGATTTGGTTTGTAAGCTGAAGAAGTCTCTTTATGGTTTGAAGCAGTCACCAAGACAGTGGTATAAGAGATTCGACGGTTTTATGATTGGCCGAGGGTACACGAGGAGCCCATATGACCCATGCGTTTATATGCACAAGCTACAGGATGGTGAGCTCATATATTTGCTTTTATATGTTGACGATATGCTTATTGCTTCCAGGAATTCTTCGCTATTCGAAAGCTGAAAGAGGAGTTATCATCCGAGTTTGAGATGAAGGATCTTGGTGAGGCAAAGAAGATATTGGGTATGGAGATCGAGAGAGATAGGGTGAGTGGGAGTTTGAAGCTTACACAGAAGAGCTACTTGCAGAAGATGTTGAAGAAATTCAGCTTTGATGGAAATGCAAAAGCAGTTAGCACACCATTGGCTCCCCACTTCAAGCTTTCAGCGTTGATGTCACCTGTTTCAGTTGAGGACAGAGATTATTTGTCGAATGTCCCATATGCCAGTGCAGTAGGTAGCTTGATGTATGCGATGGTGTTTACGAGGCCAGATTTATCACAGGCCGTGAGCATGTTATCGAGATACATGCACGACCCCGGGAAGGGTCACGGGAGGCCGTGAAGTGGATTCTACAGTATGTTCGAGGCACCGTGGATGTTGGTTTAGTATTTTAGAAGGATGAGAAGGATGGGCAGGATTGTATTGGATATGTGGATTCAGATTATGCTGGAGATCTTGACAAACGTCGGTCTACGTCAGGTTATGCTTTTACATTGGCAGGTGCACCTGTATGTTGGCATTGCACGCTTCAGTCCACAGTGGCTCTCTCTACTACAGAGGCAGAGTATATGGCAGTTACTGAAGCTATTAAGGAGGCTTTATGGTTGCGTGGATTATTGGAGGACTTGGGGATAGCTCAGGAGACTATTCGGGTATATTGTGATAGCATGTAAGCTATCTATTTGGCGAAGAACCAGGTTTATCATGCGCGCACGAAGCACATCGACGTCAGATTCCACTTTGTACGGGACGTCTTGGATGATGGAGATGTCATATTGGAGAAGGTCCACACAAATGACAACCCTGCAGATATGTTGACCAAAGTTGTTTCAGGAGTGAAATTTGGTCATTGTTTGAAGCTTTTGAACATCCTTCAGTGCTGAGGCCTTTGGAGGCCATTAATATGAACTACGTTCGGCTTGATTCCTTGGGCAAGAGGATACGTAGGCAGTCTTTAGATGCAGCCGGTTTGATCAGTTGATCAAGATGGGGGGAGATCGTGTTTCAGCTCGAGTATTAGATTGCGCCTCTACTTGTTGAGCGCGACTATTGGATGAGCTCGGTGTCGGTCTCAGTTTTTGGTGGAAACATTCGCCGAGGTGGAGAATTAAAGAATTCAAAATAATCAGTAAAATTACAGGAGCGAGAGTTGAGCGGTCGACCGGCCGGGTCGACATGCAAACGTGCAGCCAAACCGATGCGGAATCGGAGTGTTGTGGCGGTCGACCGGCGCGGGTCGACGGATGCTGGGTGTGCGGGGACCGCAGGCGGTCGACGGCTGTCCGCAAGCGGTCGACCGCGGATGACTGTAAGCGTTTTACACTCGGAGTTGATGATTCGGTCAACTGGCGCGGTTCGACCCGTGAGACCATACGCGGTCGACCGCCTGCGGTCGACGGCGACGATAATCTGGGTTGGGCTTCAGGTTTTGACGCCGATTGCCACGGTTTTAAGTTGATATATAAACTAAAAACTAGATTTGTTAGGCTAAGAAAAAGGACGAATCTTGAAGCAGCCTTGAGAGATGGATTGTTGATCCATGCGCACAACAGAGTTGTGGGACGACTTTTGAGAGATCAAAGTTGTTTTGTTTTAGGGTTTGCGTACTGAGCAGATTTGTTAATCCTATTTGTATTCCCTTTGATTTCTAGTAGTAAAACCCCCCCCCCCCCGCCCCGTGGACATAGGCAACTTGTCGAACAACGTAAAATCCTTTGTTCTTGCTGTGGTTGTGTTTTGCATATTGTTTGTGATTTGGTTCGAGTTATTGTTTGTGTTGCCCTAAAAGCTTCCGACGCGCACAACAGTGAAAACGGCGAAGGAATTGAGAAAAACGTGAAGAATAAGCAAAACATACTCCACCACACCCTGGTGTGATGTCTGCCATGGGTGTGACAGAATCTACCCTGTTTGCCATGGGTGTGGTGTCTGCCACACCCTAGTGTGGTAGAATCTACCATGTCTGCCATGGGTGTGGTGTGTGCTATACCAGGGTGTGGCAGAATCGTTTTTAGAATCCTAATCTATTTGGGATTGGGTTTTGTTATAAATAGAACCATGTTTTTTAGGGTTTCTTAAGGAGAGAATAGGAGAGAATTAGCATTGTTTTGAGCACTTTGAGAGGGAGATATTGTGAGAGAGTTGAGAGCTTTGGTTAGGGTTATATTGGAGTGATTTTGTGAGTTGTAACCTGTTGTATTTCTCCTCCATATAGTGAAATCTCCCCATCCTCTTCCCGTGGATGTAGGCAATTGCCGAACCACGTAAATTCCTGTGTTTGTGTGTGATTTTGGTCGTTATTTTGTGAATTGCACTCGTGTTTGGTTTTGGTTTTCTTCTCTCATCGCTCACCGACTCGTTTGGTTGTCGAGCACGCTTCCGTACGGCGCACAACAAGTGGTATCAGAGCTCAGATTTTAGATCTAGGGTTTTGGATTAGGTGGAGGAATATTCGGTTGGAAGCTTGGTTCTTGGAGTTCTAGGCTTTGGTGGAGTTAGGGTTTGAAGTTGCCGTTGAAGATCTCACTTTCCTCGTGTGGTTAGGAGTTCTATTTGGAATCCAATCTAGGGTTCAATTGGGTAACTTCTAAATTCTATAAAGTTTGAATCTTTCTTTGCAATTTGGAGTTTGTGATTATGGGTGAAGAAGTTGGTGAAAGCAGCAAGATGACAGGTACTGTTCAAGTGGGTTTTCAGAACACTAAGATTAGTGTAGTGAAATATGACGGCAAAATCAATTTTGGTTTGTGGATGAGCGACGTACAGGATACGCTCAATGCTCAAAATTTGGAGGAGACCATCATGGTCGATGTGAGGCCACCTAAATATGAAGAGGCGGTATGAGAAAAGATGAATAGGAACGCTTGTGGGGTGATCAGGTCCTATTTGGAACAGGAGCTGAAATATGATATGATTGGGGTGACGTCTGCGATGAAGATGTGAGAAATTCTTAACAATAAGTATCTCACAAAGAGTGTTGAGAACAAGTTGCACTTGCTGCGAAGACTCTTTAGATTTCAGATGTCCAGAGGCACCTCGCTAGCAGCTTATGTGAACAACTACACTAAGTTGTTGTCGGACTTGGTGAACATGGATGAGAAGATCACGGATGAGTACAAGGCTATTATTCTTTTAGGCTCCTTACCAGATGAGGAGTATGATACATTCATGCTTACTTTGCTGAACGGGAGATCTTCTATCACTTATAGTGAAGTGACTAACGCATTGACGAACTATAATTTGAGGAGGAAGGATAATGAGACTTCCCGCGCTAGTACTTCAGGAGAGGCCTTATCGATGAGAGGTAGAAGCTCATATCAGAAAGGTAGAAATAGAGGGAGGTCAAAGTCAAGAGGTCGTCACCAGCTTGGAAAGAACCAATGTGCATTTTGCAATGAGCAGGGACATTGGAAGAAAGACTACCCAAAGGTCACAGAAAAGGAGAATAGCAAGAATAAGGGCCCGAAGGCCAATAAGGTGAATGTTGCGAAAGACGATGATTCCGATGATTCGAGCTTTTCTCTTTTGATTACTCTGGAGGTGAACCATTTGGATGCATCAGATTGGATGCTTGATTCTGGCGCTACTTATCATGTGACTCCTAAGCGAGATTGGTTTTCATCGTTTGAGAGACTCGACGGGGGTGTTGTTGTCATGGGAAATGATCAATCCTGTGGTAATTGTGGGATAGGTACTGTGAGGATTCGAATGCACGATGGAGTAATCCATGAGTTGAAGGAGGTGAGATTCGTTCCTCAACTAAAGAAAAATCTTATCTCAGTTGGAGCTTTGGAGGCTAAGGGATTCAGGGTGACCTTTGAGGATGCTGTAGCGAATGTTACTAAGGGATCTTTGGTGGTGATGAAGGGAGTCCACAGTTGAAATTTATACTATCTGAAGGGGAACAATGAGATTGGCCAGGTTTCTTCGGCTACTTCAGAGGCGGACATGAGTAGGCTTTGGCATTACAGGTTAGGGTACACAGGAGAGAAGTCACTGCAGGCTTTGTGCAAGCATGGGCTATTGAAGGAAGCCAAGAGTGGTAAAGTGGAATTCTGTGAGCACTGTGTTCTTGGCAAGAAGACGAAGGTGAAGTTCGGGACGATCATTCATAGGACGAGGGGTATATTGGACTACGTGCACACAGATGTTTGGGGTCTCACCAAGACTGCATCACTTGGTGGTCGACATTGGTTCGTCACGTTTGTTGATGACTATTATAGGCGTTGTTGAGTGTACACTATGAAGCATAAGAATAAAGTCCTAAATTTATTTGTGGAGTGGAAGAAGATATTAGAACTGCAGACTGGGTCAAAGATCAAGACGTTACGATCCGACAACGGCGGCGAGTATACTTTAGACCCCTTTCAGTAACTATGTCGAGACGAGGGCATAGAGAGGCACTTCACAGTTAGTCATACACCGCAGCAAAATGGGTTGGAAGAGAGGTTAAATCGGTCTTTGCTAGAGAAGATTCGATGTTTATTAGCGCATAGTGGTTTGGAGAAGATCTTTTGGGCTGAGGCACTTTCATATGCGAGCCACCTCATTAATAGGCTGCATTCATCTGCGATTGAGGGAAAGACCCCTATAGAGATGTGGTCGGGAGTGACAGCACATGACTATGACCAGCTTAAGGTATTTGGTTGCCCTGCATATTATCTTGTTAGAACTGATAAGTTGGAACCTCGAGCTAGGAAGATCATATTTGTAAGATTCAAGCGTGGTGTCAAGGGATACAAGCTTTGGGATCCAGTTGATAAGAAGATTATGCTGAGTAGGGACGTTACATTCGATGAGGCTTCTATCTTGAAGCTTCTCAGCTCTCATCAGGTGGAGAGTGACCCGACAAAGGAGATATCGCAGGTGGTGGAGATTGATGCAGCTCCACAATGTCCAGATGGTGCAGTATCCATTAGAGTGCCGACTGAGGTGACGCCAGGCGAGCACGACGGTGATGCGGAGGATACGGGTACTCATGTGCAGGATCAAGGACCGACGGCTCAGGTTCAGGATTCTATTACGGTTCGGAGACAGAGGAGAGACATACGGGTGCCAGCACGGTATGCCGACACAGTTGCATATGCACTTTCGGTGGAGAGTATCGATGAGATGATACCTACTACTTTCAGAGAGGCCGAGCAGAGTTCGGAGGCTAATTCGTGGCAGGTAGCTATGCAGGAGGAGATGGAGTCTTTTCATAAGAACGATACATGGGAGCTTGTTGAGCTTCCAAAGGGGCGGAAGGCGATTAGGTGCAAGTGGGTGTACACGAAGAAGGAGGGCATTGAGGGCACTCCATTGAGGTTCAAAGCTAGGTTGGTTGCGAAGGGCTATGCACAGAAGGAAGGTATTGACTATAATGAGGTTTTCTCTCCGGTAGTGAAGCATTCTTCGATTCGGATTCTGCTAGCTTTGGTGGCACAGTATGGATTAGAGTTAGATCAGTTGGATATGAAGACGATATTTCTTCATAGTGATCTTAATGAAGAAATATATATGACTCAACCATTGGGATTCCGAGCTGTAGAGAAAGATAAGTTAGTTTGCAAGTTAAAGAAATCGCTATACGGTTTGAAGCAGTCTCCCCGACAGTGGTATAAGCAATTTGATGGTTTTATGCTTGGTCATTCGTACACTCGGAGCCAGTTTGATCCTTGCGTGTATTTTCGCAAGTTGAGAGGAGGTGTGTACATCTATTTGTTACTTTATGTCGATAACATGTTGGTTGCCTCTACTTCCAGGTCGACTATAAATGAGTTGAAAGTTCAGCTTTCAAATGAGTTTGAGATGAAGGACTTGGGTGAGGCCAAATGTATTTTGAGAATGGAGATCGGTAGAGACAAGAAGAAGGACAGAATTTGTTTGACACAGGTGGCTTATTTAAAGAAGGTACTACAGCGATTTCATATTAGCATGAATACGAAGCTAGTTAGTGTACCATTGGGAGCCCATTTGAAGCTTTCAGCTGGTCTTTCACCGCAGTCAGTTGAAGATCGAGAGTTGATGTCGAAGACTCCATATGCGAGTGCGGTTGGGAGCTTGATGTATGCATTGGTATGTACGAGGCCGGATTTGTCACAGGCGATGAGCATGGTTTCGAGATACATGCACGATCCAGGAGTGGGTCATTGGGACGCCGTGAGATGGATTTTAAGGTACATTCGAGGTATGCTCAATGTTGGTTTGGTTTATGAGCGGGACACTACAGGTGGGCAGCTATGCATTGTCTATGTTGATTCGGATTATGCCGAAGATTTGGATAAGCGCCGGTCTACTACAGGGTATGTGATTACTTTGACCCGTGCGCCGGTGTGTTGGAGATGCACCTTACAGTCTACAGTGGCTTTGTCTATGACGGAGGCAGAGTATATGGCGGTTACGAAGGCTGTGAAGGAGGCTATTTGGCTTTGAGGACTTTTGGAGGAACTTGGTATATCGCAGCGGTCCGTTACCATTCATTGTGATAGCATGAGTGCTATCTATTTGGCGAAGAATCAGGTTTTTCATACGAGGACGAAGCACATTGACGTTCGTTATCACTTCGTTTGGGATGTTCTTGAAGATGGCGATGTGGAGATTGTGAAAGTCCACACGAAGGATAATCCGACGGATATGCTCACTAAGGTGGTTCCGAGTAACAAGTTTGATCATTATCGAAACTTGTTGCATATTCGTGATTGTTGAGGCCGTTGACGGTCATTTGGATGAACTACGTGCGGCTTGATCCCTTGGGAGAGAGGGTACGTAGACAACCATATTGGTGCAGCCGAGTTTGGAGAGACGACGCATTGGTGCTCATGTTAGTGTCGGCTCAGTGTTGAGAACACTTCGCCGAGGTGGAGAATTGTGAAAACGGCGAAGGAATTGAGAAAAACGTGAAGAATAAGCAAAAACGACTCCACCACACCCTGGTATGGTGTCTGCCATGGGTGTGGCAGAATCTGCCCTGTCTGCCATGGGTGTGATGTCTGCCACACCCTGGTGTGGTAGAATCTGCCCTGTCTGTCATGGGTGTGGTGTGTGCCACACCAGGGTGTGGCAGACTCGTTTTTAGAATCATAATCTATTTGGGATTGGGTTTTGTTATAAATAGAACCACGTTTTTTAGGGTTTCTTAAGGAGAGAATTAGCATTGTTTTGAGCACTTTGAGAGGGAGATAATGTGAGGGAGTTGATAGCTTTGGTTAGGGTTATATTTGTGTGATTTTGTGAGTTATAACCCGTTGTATTTCTCCACCATATAGTGAAATCTCCCCATCCTCTCCCCGTGGACGTAGGCAATTGCCGAACCACGTAAATTCCTGTGTTTGTGTGTGATTTTGGTCATTATTTTGTAAATTGCACTCGTGTTTGGTTTTGATTTTCTTCTCTCATCGCTCACCGACTCGTTTGGTTGTCGAGCACGCTTCCGCATGGCGCGCAACAAATATTTGGTGGACTAATTTTACGCTTAAAGCTTTTGGAGATTGATCTCAAAATATCGAGGTTTGCGGGGACTAGCATTGAAAAACTCCGAATATTTATTGGGTCCTCGGTCCTCACTGATTCCGGCGATATACAATTTGTCTAGTGTTAATTGCCTAAGGGGGTATTTTCTCAACACTTGCAGTCGTCTTTATAGCATTTATTTTAACCATCTGTTTAGTGTTAATCACTTAATTGCCTATTGGTTTGATGGAGATTTCATGTGGTGTATCTTGCTTGAGCTCCGACGATTCCCCATCACATAAAAAATAATAATAATAATAATAATAATAAACGCTCCCGAAGAAGAAGCGACACTGTCTAAAGCGTGGCTTGTAAATAAAATGCATGCTGATGACCGACGCACCCAAGTGTTGGGCGTGACTATAGCCGATCTATCACCCTCTTTAACTTTGGTCTTGAAAGCGCCGCAGACTTTCAGCCTGCAGATCATTTCATCGAGGCGCCAACCATTTAATGGCATTTATTTCTTCTCAACAAACTGTTTTTGATTGACCCAACTAAAATTTGAGATGGTGATAAATAATGTTAATGCGTTCCTTCATGTTCTATTTCTTTAGTCTCACATCACTTAGGAAACTACAACAGCTTTCTTATTCTTGCATATAAGCACTATAATATTAACAAAGAGGACCGTCCATTTCTTCCAGGTGCTCTATAATTATCAGTAATCGCTAGTAGACCAAAGAGAATCAACGAGATTTGATGGTGATGTGAACTGTTGAATAAGAAACATCGAGAGATGGGAAGAAAGGTGACGTCAACATGTTATAGATGAGATGGATGAATGAATAATTTCGAGAGAAAGCCGATCACTCTAAGGATATAGATATCACCACCTTAGAATAAACTATAGGTAACAGGTAAGCCGACCGATCTAGAGATACATATATCACCACCCTAGATAGATAAAACAATTCACCAATCCAAGAATCCCACCTTAGATATAAAGATAAATGCACACACTCAATAGAATCTACCAGATGAATGTAGAGCAACGATAAAAGCACAAAGTTAAATTTTAATCAAAACACAATATGTCATTTCCATTAGATTTTGTTGGTTACGGTTATGAGAAAGGCACCCAAATAAGTGGGTGGATAATATCTATCTTAAAGATAAAATATTTATAATCCTAATGAGTGTAGGATTCTATCTCTAAGCCATTTATATATAGATGTCGGGTTTTCATGATGGGTGAATGAGAGAGAAAATGATAAATCTTCACATAATCGTCATATCCTTCTCCGTTTAAATTCGTGATTTATCCGATAGTCGTGGGGTGATATGTGGGGGGTTTATTGCATATTGCACGGTGTGGTTTCCCTCCGACCATTGATTAAGAAAGGCATGTCGATTCTGCAAAAAAAGATCCGAATCAGTAACTCTAAACTTGTTGTTTACATTATCTAAATGCATGCTAGGGTTTATGTAGTTTTTCCTATGCGTTGTTTATGTACTACATCTGTTAGCCCTTATGTTTTGATGATGATTTACAACCACCATTATCGGTACTAATTGCTTGTTGAGTGATATTATAGTTAATATATATATCAAGCTTGTTAGTACCATATATGGAGGATTGGATGGAATATGAGCTACAACGTCAATATCTATAGGAGGTGGAGGCAATGTGATGAAGCAAATGTTAATCAAGAACGACATATACAAGTGAAAGCTTCATCAAATCAAAGCAATATCAAGACTCTAAGAAATGTTATTCTATGTGAGGATATTTGCTAGTTTTTCTTTTCTCTCTAGTGCTAGATTGTAAATAGGTAGTTAGATTTCATTTGAAGCTATTCGGGATATCATACTCGTATTTTGGCACTTTTAAAACTCGTATTTTGGTACTTTTATCAAAATGATGTTTTTCATAAATACGAGGACTTTTATGCAAAATTCCTCTTCAAACAAGTTTGTCAAAATGATTATAAACTATTCCCAAAGTTTTATATTTTTTAAAATTTATCTAATATCTTTAAACATGTTTTTAAGTTGAGTTTTCTGTGCAAATCTCGTCTGTGCATGTTTAGTCGACTCATAAGTCGACTCACGAAGTGCAACGGAGTTGTGATTTTTCTTCTGCTGGGTCAACTCATATAAGCCGCATCATTAGTCAACTCATGAGTCGACTCATAAGTCGACTTATCAGAGAGCCGTTGTACAGTAACGGCTAGTTTCAGAAAACCGGATTTTGGGGGATTTTGGTTATTTCTTTGGGGTTTTGGCTGCTGTTGTACAGTAACTACCCCATTTATTTTAACCACCAACTTTGCAAGAGAAAAATCAATTGTGTTTAATTCTTGAGTTTAAGAGCCTTAACTTTCAAAATCCAATTCCTTGTTATACACTTGCACATCCCACATCCAAGGCTTCAAGTGCAATTTCTCTCCTTGCCATAGGGCTGTTATAAGAGAGAGCAATTCTTCATTTGCTACTGTTGATTGTGTGGTGATCTCGTGGAGATCAACTGTATCGTGAGATCTCGTGGAGATCGCTGTGTAGAAGAAGTTCCGGCTTCCAAACTGGGTTGTGTAGTGGATTCTCCTCGAGAGTGGGGAGCGGGGACGTAGGCTAGAGAGCCGAACCTCGTGAACACATCGCGCGTCTCTTGGATAATGATTTCTATCTTATCTCTTTTTATTTTAGCATTATATTTTATGGTGATTGACTGTCTTATTTTTATTGCACAATTATTACCTCAAGACCCTAATCACCCCCCCCTCTAGGGTCTAACAGTTGGTATCAGAGCTTGGTCTCTATATTAGTTTTTGGTCTAATCACCTTAGAGAAAAGATCTTATGGAGGCTTCAATGAATGTGCATATGTTAGAAGGACAATCCACCACTAGATCCCCACTTTTCACCGGTAGTAATTTTGCATATTGGAAAGCTAGGATGAGAATCTATCTCCGTTGCATTGACCTTGACATCCTAGACATCAATGAAAAGAAATATGTAGAAAAGCCTAAAACTAGCTCAATGACCAATGGTGAGAGGCTCCAAGCCAATCTCAATGTAAAGGTCATGAATGCCTTAATTTGTGGCCTCACACCAAATGAATACAATAGGGTTTCTACTTGTGCTACCGCATATGAGATTTGGACCAAACTTTGCATCACACATGAGGGAACCCCCCAAGTTAAGGAATCAAAAATTAGTGGACTCATGCATGATTATGAATTGTTTAAAATGCTTCCTAATGAATCCATTGATGCTATGTTTTCTCGCTTCACTAATATTATCAATGAATTGCATGGTTTAGATAAGAAGTTGTCACCCCAAGAGATGAACTACAAGATTCTTCTATCATTGTCTCTGGTGTGGGAACCAAAAGCTACGGCCATAGAGGAAGCTCACGATCTCACCACACTTCCCCTTGATGGTCTCATTGGCAAGCTCAAGGTCCATGAGAAGAAAATCAAAGAGAAGGAGAAGGAGGAAGAACCCCCACGGGTAATCGAGGAGCCATCCTAAAATAAGACAATTGCTCTTAAAGGAGCTATTGATGACTCCTCCTCCTCAGATAGTGAAACCGGTGTTTCTAGAGAAGTGACTCACCTCTCTAAAAGAATTTCTAAACTAATAAAATTAAACAAATATCTTAACCGATCTAACAACAATTTTTCTCCTTGTATAGGAAAATATTTTGAATGCAATGAACCAGGTCATCAAGCCAAGGATTGCCCAAAGATCAAAGAGAAATACTTGAAGTACAAGAAGAAGATGGTGATGTATGCCGGATGGGATGAATCTGAACCAAGTGACTCGGATAGCGATGAGGAGGGAGCTAAGTTTGCTCTTCATGACCATAACATTTGTTTTATGGCCAATGAAGATGAGGTAATTATATCCGACACAGAAAACGAATCTTTTTATATGCAATGTGATCTAGCTACCACATTAGAAGAGTTAAATTTTGAATTTAAAAGAATAGCTAAAGAATACTCTTCATTTAAAAAATTGCATGCTTCCATGGTTGAGCAATTACAATCCTCTCTTGCTCAAAAAGATGAATTATTAGGATATCTTGATTTTGAAAACAAACAGTTAAAATCTAAAATTGAAAGACTACAAATTGCTAATGGTAAAATTAAACCCACTCATGCATATTCTAGACATTACCATTTTTAAAGAAATGAACATCATAGATCATATGCTTCTACACATAAGAAACACTTTGTATGCACCTATTGCATGAAGCATGGTCACATATCCATCCATTGTAGAATTAAGAATAATGTGAATTATTATAATATGGCATGGGTATCCAAAGGTACCAAATACACTAACTCCCAAGGACCCAAGAATTGGGTACCTAAAGTTTCTACGTCATCATATGTAGGGAACATCACAAACACGATGTAGAGGGATGTGGTACCTTGATAGTGGCTGCTCACATCACATGACGGCAACAAAGAGCTATTTGCAACCCTATCAAGGATTGAAGGAGACAATATCTCCTTCGGTGACGGTGAGAAAGGTAAAATCATTGGCATTGGTAGTATTGGTAAGATTCCTTCTCTCGTTATAGATCTTTATTTGATTAGAGGCTTGAATCATAATCTTCTTAGTATTAGCCAATTAAGTGATAAAGGTTTTGATATCTCTTTTAAACCGGATAAGTGCATTATTAGCATGAATGGAAAAATTATTTTTGTTGCTAATAGAAAATCTAATGTATACATTTTTGAGATGAATGAATTAGTTAATCAAGATGTGAAGTGCCTTGCGACAATTGATGAGAATCCTTGGATTTGGCATAAAAGATTTGGTCATGCCAACATGGAATTGATATCTAAGCTATCCAAAAGAAATCTTGTAAAGGAGTTACCAAACTTACACTTCATCAAGGATACCGTTTGCGAAGATTGTGCTAAAGGTAAACAAACCAAATCTATCTTCAAATCCATCAATAAGGTATCAACTTCCAAACCTTTGTAATTATTACAGATCTATTTGGTCCTATGGGTGTTACCTATCTAGGAGGAAAACACTATGTGTTTGTTGTTGTTGATGATTTTTCTCGTTTTACGTGGACAATCTTTCTTAAAAATAAAGATGAATGTTTTGAGGAATTTTCTTTTTTTGTAAAAAGAATAGAAATGAAAAAGATTTAAAAGTTGTTAAAATTAGAAGATATCATGGTGGTGAATTTCAAAACAATTTTTTCAATGATTTTTGTGCACATCATGGTATAACTCATGTATTTTCCGCCCCAAGAACACCACAACAAAATAGTATTGTTGAACAAAAAAATCGTACCATACAAGAGATGGCACGTACTATGTTAAATGCTTTTGATTTGTCCAAATATTTTTAGGCGGAAGCCGTTAATACGGGTTGCTATGTTTTAAATCGTGTCTCGATTAGACCCAAGCTCAAGAAAACTCCTTATGAACTCTTTTATAACAAAACTCTATTTATTGGGTATTTTCGTATCTTTGGTTGTAAATGTTTCATTTTAAATACAAAATATCACCATGATAAATTTGATTCAAAAATTGATGTTGGTATTTTCCTAGAATATGCACCTAGAAGTAAGGTTTATAGGGTCTTCAACAAAATAATACTTGTTGTTGAAGAGTCTATAAACGTTACTTTTGATGAGACTAATATTGGTTTACAAGATGGTTTGCCTAGGAATAATAATGATGATGATATTGAGGGAGGATTGGAAGGCTTGCAATTAAATAAAACATCGTCAATAGATGCACAAAAGGATGTGGAAAGCATCAACACTCATGAGCAAGAAGAACTTCCCAAAGTATGGAAATTCGCATCAAATCATCCAAATGAGCAAATTATAGGGAGTCCTTCACAAGGGGTTCTAACCTGGTCAAAGGCCTTGAGTGAATGTGGTAATATTACTTTCTTATCTCAAATAGAACCTAAAAAGATTAATGATGCTTTAAAAGATGAGTTTTGGGTTTTAGCTATGCATGATGAACTAAACAATTTTTAAAGAAATAATGTTTGGAAACTAGTTCCTAGACCTAACAATGTGAGTGTGATTGGAACAAAATGGGTTTTTAGAAATAAACTTGATGAACATGGTATTGTAATAAGAAATAAAGCTCGTTTAGTTGTCTATGATACAATCAAGTGGAGGGCATAGACTATGATGAAACCTTTGCACTGGTTATAAGGTTAGAATCTATTAGAATGTTTTTAGCTTTTGCAAGATTTAAGAATTTCAAATTATTTCAACTGGATGATAAAGGTACCTTTTTAAATGGTTTTATAGAAGAGGAAGTATATGTTGAGCAACCCCCTGTTTTGTGGATCATTCATTTCCTAATCATGTTTACCGGGTTCAAAAGCTTTATATGGGTTAAAACAAGCTCCTAGAGCTTGGTATGCTCGCCTCTCTAGTTTTCTTATTGAAAATAGTTTTTCTAAAGGGAAGATTGATAATACACTTTTTGTAAGAAAAAGAAAAAATGATTTCATTTTGGTTCAAATATATGTTGATGATATCATTTTTGGTGCTACTAATGAAACTTTATGCAAAGAATTTTCTAAAGTTATGCAAGATCACTTTGAGATGAGTATGATGGGAGAGCTCACATTCTTTCTTGGGCTCCAAGTCAAGCAAACTAAGAATGGGATTTTCGTTTCTCAAAGCAAATATGCTAGAGAATTGGTGAAGAAGTTTGGATTGGAGAACTCTAAGCATGCACCAACTCCCGTGAGTACAAGTATCAAGCTTGATGCGGATGATAGTGATGAGGATGTAGACCAAAAACTATACCGAGGTATGATAGGTAGTCTTCTTTACCTCACCGCTAGTAGACCAGATATCATGTTTAGTGTGTGTGCATGTGCACGTTTTTAAGCTTCTCCTAAAACATCTCATTTGATTGTGGTTAAAAGAATTATTAAATATATAAATGGTACTATTAATCTTAGTTTATTTTATCCTAAAAGCACCTCTTTTAATCTTTATGGTTTTTGTGATGCCGACTTTGCCGGATGTAAGGTAGATCACAAGAGTACGAGTGGTACATGTCAATTTTTGGGTAACTCACTTGTCTCTTGGGCTTCCAAGAAGCAAAATTGTGTTGGTTTGTCCACTACGGAAGCGGAATAAATTACCGCCGACTTATGTTGTGCCTAACTTTTATGAATGAAACAAAGTTTGGTTGATTATGACTTGCATTTTTAAAATACAAAATTTTTTTGTGATAACACTAGTGCTATAAACATTTCCAAAAATTCTGTTTTGCACTCTAGAATCAAGCATATTTATGTACGCCACTATTTCTTACGTGATCATGTGGAGCGGAAAGATGTATCGCTTATTCATATTGATACTAAATCTCAATTAGCGGACATCTTTACCAAGCCTCTTAGTGAAGAAGATTTTTGTCGCATAAGAAATTGTTTGGGCTTATGCATTATTTGAAAATATTTTTGGTTGTTTGTTTGCTTGGTCACATATTATATATGCCTCATTTTCATAACATGCTTAAGCACATACAAATTGCCAAGAGGAGTGTGTGGTGAGGATGTAGTCGATACCGAGAGAAGTGGCGTCGGTGGCCTAGTGAGAGGTGGTAATTCCGAGCACTTAAGGGAGACGATACGTGAGGACCAACACTTGAGGTATATTTTATGTATTTAAGTATGTTTCTTTTTTCATTTATCCCACTTTTGATGGTGACAAAGGGGGAGAGAAATCTCCTCATTTGTGCACATAGTAAGGGGAAGCTCATAAATAGGGGGAGCACCTATCCATGAGCTATATTTATTTAGCTCAAATATAATGGTTGGTTATCATCATCAAAAAGGGGGGAATTGTTAACCCTTATGTTTTGATGATAATTTACAACCATCATTATCGGTACTAATTTCTTGTTGAATTATATTGTAGTTAATATGTATATGAAGCTTGTTACTACCATATATGGAGGATTGGATGGAATATGAGCTACAATGTCAATATCTATAGGAGGTGGAGGCAATGTGATGAAGCAAATTTTAATCAAGAACGACATATACAAGTGAAAGATTCATCAAATCAAAGCAATATCAAGACTCTATGAAATGTTATTCTATGTAAGGATATTTGCAAGTTTTTCTTTTCTCTCTAGTGCTAGATTGTAGGTAGGTAGTTGTAAGTTTCATTTGAAGCTATTCGGGATATCACACACACTTGCGCACTTTCAAAACTCGTATTTTGGTACTTTTATCAAAATAATGTTTTTCATAAATACGAGGACCTTTTTGCAAAATTCCTCTTCAAACAAGTTTGTCAAAATGATTATAAACTAATCCTAAAGTTTCACATTTTTTAGAATTTATCTGATATTTTAAACATGTTTTTAAGTTGAGTTTTCTGTGCAAATCTGGTCTGTGCATGTTTAGTCGACTCATAAGTCGACTCACGAAGTGCAGCGGAGTTGTGATTTTTCTTCTGCTGGGTTGACTCATATAAGTCGACTCATTAGTCGACTCATAAGTCAACTCATGAGTCGACTCATAAGTCGACTTATCAGAGAGTCGTTGCACAGTAACGGCTAGTTTTAGAAAGCCGGATTTTGGGGGATTTTGGTTATTTCTTTGGGGTTTTGGATGCTGTTATTTTTCACTATAAATACCCAACTACCCCTATTTATTTTAACCACCAACTTTGCAAGAGAAAAATCAATTGTGTTTAATTCTTGAGTTTAAGAGCCTTAACTTTCAAAATCCAATTCCTGGTTATACACTTGCACATCCCACATCCAAGGCTTCAAGTGCAATCTCTCTCCTTGCCATAGGACTGTTGTAAGAGAGAGCAATTCTTCATTTACTACTATTGATTGTGTGGTGATCTCGTGGAGATTAACTGTGTCGTGAGATCTCATGGAGATTGTTATGTAGAAGAAGTTCCGGCTTTCAAACCGGGTTGTGTAGTGGATTCTCCTCGAGAGTGGGGAGCGGGGATGTAGGCTAGAGAGGCGAACCTCGTGAACACATCGCGCGTCTCTTGGATAACGATTTCTATCTTATATCTTTTTATTTTAGCATTATATTTTGTGGTGATTGCCTGTCTTATTTTTATTGCACAATTATTGCCTCAAGACCCTAATCACCCCTCTCTAGGGTTTAAAAAGATCAACCCTATTGCGTGCGTGTAGTTATTCAGATCATACATTGGTATCAGAGCCGGATCTAGGATCCTCACCAGTTTCTTAATGGTGCTTTTGTTCTCTAGAATAGAAGAGATAGGATTTTTATTTTAAAAAATTATTTTTTCATTAAAATTTCAATTTTTGGCATTCAAAATCCAATATTTAATATTCGATATGTTAGATCTATGAAAAAGATTTAATCTTTATAAAATTAATGGACTATTTTTTAATAAATCATAGATTTATTAGATCCTGATGAGTCACGGATTTATCAAAATACCTTTTTTCTCAAATTCTGATTTTTTAAATAAAAAAGTTTTCTTGGATTAAGAAAATAATAAAATAAACCTTACGCTAGCCACCACCGATTAATGGCTAAGGCATCAGCGATGGGGGGAGGGGGTTGCCTAAGGAATACTCGACACTGGGATTCATGGCACTTTAGTGCGGCCTCAAGGCACTGGACTCCATGGTAGCACAGAGCTCCCACGAGGTGGGATCTCTATGTGGGGTATGGGCAATGGCAGC
>NC_033799.1:20131349-20160643 GCF_001876935.1 Asparagus officinalis | reverse complement strand
CTGCCATAGGTGCTTCTTGGCATTGTCGGCTCATAACAGAAGTAGCAACCTCCGCCTAGACGAAGTCGGCTGTGAAAACCCAAAGGACTGAGCGAGCCCCACCTAAAGCGCGAAACTCGTCATGATAAGCGTTATTAATGGCTGCCAACGAAACTCCACCACCAATAATGAAAGCTCATCGGGAAGACCATCAATGGTCATAAAGATCTCGCCTTCAATGGCGAATCAAAATTTTAGATGCCTTAAGTCATTACTTAAAGCCTGATGGGTTAGGACTAAGGTCGATCCGAAGATCGTCGTTGATGGGTTCGATGCTTACCCATCGCCATCTCTAGTTGAGCTGGCTCCTCGTTAGTTCTTGGCCGACGTGCCCCTTGAGCAAAGCCTCTTCGTTTGGAAATAGCGTGACGAGGATCCATTGATGATGACCATTGGGAAAGCAAGGGTTCGAAGGAGAATATGAGAATTTTTGAAATCAAAGTGAAGAAGAGGGAGGCAAACAGTCTTATTTATAGGCTAAAAACCCACGAACTTCGCCCAAGATTTCTCTCCCTAAACTTTGCCAAATATCTCGCAACCAAGCTTCACCGAAGATCTCGCCAGCAAACTCCGCTGAAGATTTCGCTCTGAACTTTACAAAAGACTTAAGCCTCGAACTTTGTCTGGAATTTCTCCTTGAATGATCTTCGCTGTAATTCTAGGCACGTAGATTGAAGGCCTTAAGTTTATATCTTTAGGCTGAATCTCGCCTAACCGACAAGCTGAGCATCGCCTAACCGACCTACTGAGCCTCGCCCAATTCAATAGGGCATTAAAGGTGAACCTTGCCTAAATATCATAGTGAATTTCACTAAGTCTCCAAATTGAAAAAATCACAACTCAATTTGTTCATGGCTTTATATAGTGAACCCTCCCAAAATGACTTGGCAAAATTCACTAAGTCTCCAAGTTGAGTAAATACTTAACTTAATTTGTTTGAGACTTCATTTGGCGGACTTCAAACTAACTCTCGCCAACACAAGGAAGCCTAAGCTTTGCTTCTAAATACGATGACTCCATGCAGGGATCAAGCCGTGTAGAGTTCAAATTTGCTACAGAAGTACTAACAGATCAAGCGCACAAAAGATGGACAATTTTAACATGAAGAAAAGTTTATTTTTTTATTGATCGAAGACTGTGCTACATAAAGGTGACATTCAAGATTGCCCAATTATAAGGATGATGAGTACTTGTTGCTATTTGCTAGTGCCTAATATTCCTAAGATATAGGTAGTGTGAAGCTTGAGGAATGGACCTGAGCTGCACCATGCTACAGGCCTTATTCCTCTGATGTTACAAGATATGGGAAACTAAATGCTTCCCCATGAAGATAAGAACTACCCCTATTCATCTAAGTGAGTCATATCAATGGGAAGAAGCATGTTCTTATATCAAAATTCAACGTTGGGCCTAAGTCAGCCACACGACATCTAATTACGATCTAGGATCGCATTCATGATACCTAGTTACTGTTGGAGTCTTCACTCGTGAAGATCCAAGGATCTTTCTTTAAGTGCCATTACATTCATGAACGGTCTTATGCAGAGCAAGGCACTCGAAGCTCCATGCATCTCTATCTTGTGTCAGCTCATCGCGCGCAGTCAACAGATTCTCAATGACACGCTCGAGCATCTCCCTCTCAACCAACAGCAACTCCACCAGGCGACGAAGTATGCAGAGTTCATCCGCTTGATTGCCTTTGACTTGGGCTAACTCTTGTTGGAGTCTTTTGGTTTTAGCTCCTCTATCGAGGAGCATGTCTGGTCTATGTAACATCGGCGCAGACATGGAGTAGAAGAGGAGGAACAAGAAGATAGAGACGATGAGAATGGATGGGGATGGCTACTATTTATATCCTCTTTTAAATCCTAACTCCTGAGAAAATCACATATTTTCAAGTCCTAACTCGCGAGATCTTCAATCAAGAGATCTTAGCCATAAATCACGGCATAAATCAAGAGGCGAATCCCAACAAACTTCGCCAGCCAGCGAACATCGCCAGACGATGAACTTTGCCAACACAGTTTAGAATAACTTAAGCCCCGCCACCTAGTGAACATTGCTAATCAATGAACTTCGCCTAGTAGCGCAAAATTAAGCAACTTTTGCTCACACCCAAAATTAGTCGAATTTCGTTGATTTCCTCAACATCGCCTTAACAACAAAAATAGCGAATTTCATTCCAAACATGGATTTGGACGAATGCAAGCATCATTGATCCTTCGACACAGGTCTACAACAAGGAAGCTACATTCAACATTACATCTCTGGCAACCAAGTAGGCAGATGAAGGCAAGTTTTCACCAAATCAAGACAACTCAAGTCACGTTCAACACTACACCTCTGGCTATCTACCCAAAGTATTTCAAATCCTAGCTACATATAGAAACGTAGGATTTTGAAAACTTTGGGGGGGGGGGGATTTGGGGGGGGGGGGGGTCTTGTAGATGGTCAAAATATATTTTCACTGAATATCCAAGAAGTAAACGCCCATGAGCTAAACACTTCAAATGGGTCCAAAGTCAAGCCTACAACAAGTTGTAGCGAAGGTCACCTGATGATTGAAGCGAACTGTAGGGTTGAAAAATTTAAGAATTGATTGATTCTCTTATTTTAAGAAAACTTGGTTCGATCACTTGGTATGAAACCCTTACAATCACTCACACTCTCTCGATTACAGAGGAAGAGAAGATTAATTCAGCTTCTCTTTTGTTTAAGGTGGGTTCTTGGTGGCGAAAGGATGCTTCCCCCAATACTTGAGTCGAGCTTGCCTCCCGTTAACGATCAGACTAAGATCACTAAAGCTTCTCACGTTCGTTGACCGGTTAGAATCGAGGTTCGAACTCCAGATCTGTGCGAAGAAACTTTATAATGCTTCTTGAAGTCCAAGTTTGAAATCTCCAATTAATCAACAACCAACCCCTTTTCTCTGTAGCCATCGATGGCTATTTATAGGGTTTTAAGCACGTAACTGATGTGCTATAATCGTACGTAGAGGGGCGTAACTGCCTCCTTCGAATCAGTGCATGCCATAACGTGCTCCTGAAGATTAGCTCATGTGGCTGACTAAGTCTTCGGAGCCGTTACAGATAAATCCCACGTGGATGACGAATCTCGTCTTTAATTGAAATGGAGTTCGTCAAGTAAGACGAACCTCGAGGTTCGTCTTATCAAGCAAATCTTGCATTAGACCAGTATCTTCCGATGAATTTTGTCTTCACTGACTTCGTCTGACGAACCTCGTTTTCACAAAGAACTTCATCTTCAACAGCCGAGTCCAACTAAGTAGCAAGTCTTGTAAGTTTCCTTTTGACGAGCCTCATCTTCACTAATGAGTTTTACGTCAAGTAATGAGCTTCGAACCTTGTGTCCATTGACGAGCTCCGAACCCCATATCCACTAGTGAACCTCAAACCTCATATCCAATGATGAGCTCCGAGTCTCGTAGATCAGTTTTATTCAATAATGAACTTTATCTTTTGATGTTGAGCTTTGCTACGTGGCGACTCCTGTTCTCGAGGTTGATCTTTACTAAGCAACGAACCCTATCGCTGATTGAGAAGGGGTTCGTTTTTCTGACCCTCCTTTTCACATTTCGAATTTTAGTATTTTTGAATGGCTACACGAACCTCGCCAAGCAACTCATATCGATTCGACCAAGTCAAACACGAGTCGACATATCCCAGACCGAGTCAAAAGGGTTATTAGTTAGCCATGCCTAGAATCAAATTCTATTTTAAATTTGAAATCACGAAGCAAAGCTCGCCAGACAGCCCATGTCGACTTGACTCAACCAAATCAAATGTGAGTCGACTCCCGTGCCGAGTCAAAAGGCGTCATCATTTGACCAAGACTAGAGTCGAATTCTGAGCTAAATTCGAACTCGTAGGTGAAGTTCGCCAACTAATAAACTTCGTCCATATGGACTAAGTCACCCACGCCCAAAGAGACCTTTGCCCACGACTGAAGTGATCTTCGCCTACGTCTTCAGTGAACTTCACCCAGCCCATGAAATTCGTCCAAATATCCATTTCAGAGTTATTTTCGGGGGATAACTGCTCTCTACTAACTCCTACTTTAATAGTCACTTAATCCACATTTAAGGGGACCATTAACTCTCTTTTAGCCTATAAAAGGAGAGGAAATCATCTACAACATAGACACACATGAGATGGGGATAGATAGAGACACCTAGACACACATATACACACGCACATGCACATAGACATACTGGTGGTATTGCTAAGAGAAGACTGAGCTAACTTCCAAGCGATTCGATCCTCATCAACAATGAAAAGACACATTATCTTAGTCGGCGAGTCAACGGAGTACAAGATCAACGCTCCACCCGCACACGAAAAAGAACCCCAAGAAAAAAATAATTTTTTTTTTGTTTCACTACAATTTTTTATTGTAATCTGTGTCAATTATAATATCAAAAGAACCCGAAATAGCTTGTTAGCAGTTCAATCTTGTAGTTACTATCGCTAATCTTACTAAGCCCCTTGAAGGGACAATCGGCTCTCGGCTTTAGTTTACCATGCTGACCTTGGTGAAATCATTCATTCTTACAAAGATGAACCCAAACTAGATCTCCTTCCTTAAATATCATAGGTTGGCAATGGTTATTGGTAGCATTCTTGTACTTTTAATTTTGTTTCATGATGCAAGCTCAAATTTGTTCATGCATCTTTTGAATTTTCTTTGCTCTATCGGCCGCATCTCTGCTAAAGTGATGTGTCATGGGAAGTGAAATTATGTCTACTGGACTTGTTGAATTTTAGCCATAGACTACTTTAAAAGGGCTTGCACCAGTAGCTTGGCAAGACGATTGATTGTAGGAAAACTCCGCTTGTGCAAGTACAAGATCCTAGCAACGAATATTATTGTTGACAAAACTCCTTAAGAGATTTCCCAAACTTTGATTGATGACTTCTGTTGGCCATCAGTTTGATGATGATGAGATGAGATGAACTTAAGTTGAGTACCAAGTCTCCTCCGTAAAGCATGCCAAAAGTGACTGCTAAACTTTGGATCGCAATCAGAAGTCATAGCTTTTTGGAACTCCATGAAGTTTGATACTCTCTAAGAAATAAAGATTAACAATATGAGAAACATCAAGAGTTTTGTTGCAAGCAACAAAACGAGCCATCTTAGGAAAACAATCAACAACCATCATAATAGAATCATTGTCCTTGGGTAAACCCATGGAAAAGTTCAGACTAACATTTCCCTAAGGAGCCACTAGACTCGGTAAGGGAGCATAGAGATTAGTATTGTGAGAATGACTTTTAGCAATATGACAAATTTAACATTGCTTCATGAAGATGTTAACATCTCGATGTAGGCGAGGCTAATAAAAATGCTTTAGAAGTATCTTTATTATCTTGTCTAGCCCAAAATATCTACTAAACCTACCATCATGAGTCTCCTTACTAATTGCTTATCAAAGTGAACAATCAGGAACACACAACTGATTCTTCTTAACAGAAAAAGCATCAAAGCAATGACATTGATCGCACGGCCCTTTTGAACATTCTTCCTAAATCTTGCCAAAGTAAGAATCACCCACATAAAGCTTCTTTAGGGCATCGAAGGCCACAACCTTCACCTACATAGTAACAAGAAATATTACCTACGATTTAAGATATCTGCTACTGATAAAGAATGCCTTCAACTTAGTGCATCGAGCCACCTAATTTTAACCATCTGCCTTGTGCTTGCGATGAAAGGTATAAGCCTGTAGAAACTCAACCCACTTCACATGTCTAGAATTAAACTCATCTTCATTATTAATGTACTTCAGTGATTCATTGTCTAAAAGTATAATGAACTCATTTGAAATAAGATATTGTCGCCAATGATCAAAGCGCGAAGGGTAGCATAAAACTCCTTATCATAAATACAGTAATTCTTGCGGGAATTGCTCAACGTTTTACTAAAATAAGCAATATGTTTACCTTCTTGACTAAGCACAGTATCAATCCCCATATTAGAGCATCACGATCAACTTTGAAGGCTTTGGCAAAATCAGGAAGATTAAGAAGAGGAGTTGAAGTCGTTCTTCGCTTGACGAGTTTGAAGCTATTCTGGGCATTATCGGTCCACTTAAAAGTGTTTCCCTTCCCACACTTAATGAATCAACTATAGAAAGAGGCCAATCCATGAAAACTTTGAATGTCATGAATAGTAATAGGTATTGGCCATGAAGTGATTGCTTCACCTTTTGAAGGATCCACCTTAATTTCTTCTGCCAAGACACCAAAGCCCAAGATTGTTATGCTGTCAGTCAAGAACTCGCATTTCTTCAAATTAGCATACAACTTTTGCTCTCGAAGAACTTCAAAACTAGGTGAATGTGCTTCATATGTTCCTCACGATCTCGACTATAAATGTGAACATCATCGAAGTAGAAAATAAGAAATCACTCGATAAAAGGCTGAAAAGATGATTCATAAGCTGCATGAAGAAGTTTGGTGCATTGGATAGGTCGAATGACATAATCGTCCACTCATAGAGAGAGACCATCTCTAGTCTTGAGGGCCATCTTCCATTCATCACCTGGCCTCATTCGAGTTTGATAATAGCCACTTCAAATATTAGTTTTCCAGAATATAGAAGCACCATGGAACTAATCAAGCAAATCATCAAGGTGAGGAATAGAAAAACACTACTTGACAGTAATTTTGTTAACAACTAGGCCATCCGCACAAATACACCATGATCCATCTTTCTTTTGTACAAAGAGGGCATGAACCACACATGGACTCATGCTTTCTCACATCAATTCTTTAGCAATCAGATCTTCCACTTACCAATTAAAGCTCCTTGCTCTCCTTTGGGTTCGTACGATAGGTGGCTTTATTTAGAAGAACAACACTTGGTATAAGATCGATACAATATTGTATCTCTCTCATTGGTGGAAGACCGATAGGAATCTCTTTTGGGACAAAATCTTGGAATCCCTCAAGAAGGGGCTTTATTATTGGTGGAACTTCATCATGCTATTCATTATTCTCTTTGGCCACCAAGGCAAAAGCTAGATTTTGTCCCGCCAACTCCTGGGTAAACTCCCCTTCAGAAAGAAAGTTTCTCCCCGAATGGTTTGAAGACTTTGAAGAAATCTCTATCTTGGAAGGACACAAGATGATCTTTGCACCATCCTTAAAGAAAGAATAGGTGTTTTGTTGCCTTCATGAATCACCCGTTAGTTGTATTGCTAGGGATGACCAAGTTGTATGTGACATGCATCCCTCAGAATGACATCACATTATACATCGTCTTTATATTTTCCACCAATAGAAAAGTTTACCAAATACTTCTAAATTGCTTTAACTTCAGCTCCTTTACAAAGCCAACAAAGTTTATAAGGATGGGGATGATTCTCCATCTTGAGATTCAGCTTCTCAACTACAGTAGCAACCAACATGTTCTCACAAATTCGACCATAAATAATATTATCACACACTTTATCATGGGGAGTGCATCATGTATGAAATATATTATTGTGAAGCCAAGAAGCATCTTCAACTAGTATTAGACTCAAAGTTCTTTAAACAACAAGAGCTCCCCATGATCTTCATAGATGATATCGTCGGCTAGATCTTCATCATAAATGGACTATTACTCCTTGAGTGACTTCTTTGATATGATCTCCTCTTTGAGTGTGTTGATCTTGCGATTTGGACATTCAAAATCTATATGTCCAATCCCATGACACTTGAAGCATTATCAAAAATTAGGAGTTAGAAAGGTAGTTTTTTTGGTAGAGCTATGACGTCGGGACTCAGCTTTAGACTCCATGGCTTTTGTGGGTTGAGAGCTGCTCCCTCTATTAGAAGTGCTCCCATAAGCGAAAGAGTGAGCACTACTGATATTTGTTAGTCACCGCTTCTCCTTCAAGTGCATCTCGACCTTCTTGGTGAGTTCAAATATATCATGATATGAGTAATAGTGTTGAAGTTGGAGGACATCATGTATCTCTGAACAAAGTCCACCAAGAAAATGATCAATTGTTTCCACTGGTGCTAGTATATTGCACCGAAACATGAGATGATAAAGTTCTTCCACATACTCCTCCATGGACAACTCGTTTTGCTTGAAACGATGTAGCTTGAGATAGACATCCTACAAATAGTTCTCTGTTATGAACTTCTCCTATGCTCCTTCATTTTCTCCCAAGAGGCGATCATGGGCTTGCCCAAGTGTGCTTGCATGTTCTTGAGTTGCTCGCACCAAATAGAGGCTTGCTTCTTAAGGTTGATAGCAACAAGCTTAACTCTTCTATGATGAGGCACCTCCTTGAACTCAAAGACTCACTCAATGGTGTTGAGCCAGCCTAAGTACTCATCCAACTGGATTCGTCATTCAAACTATAGAATGTCAACATTGACATGAAATTCTTGATGATAATTGCCACCTCTTCGATTCAATGATAAGAAAGAGCCTCTTTATCACTCGAAGCTCAGTTACAAGCTTGGTGGAAGGGGCTAGTCTCCTCCTCTACACTACTCAAAGAGCCTTCCTTTGAAATATATTGAAAATCATATTGAGAGGCATTGTCTCATTGTGAAAGCTGGTTCAGAAGTTCCTACTCTTGTCTTCTTAATTCATCCAACTCAATGTCGTAAAGATCTCGCTCACGAGTAGAAGTTGCTCCAATATTGGGTCGTTGTTGTAGGCGTCAAAAATTACCTATAGGCCCCCGCACGTGGCTCGAGACAGAGATAAGACGATGAACATCACTATTTGAGTCACAAAAACTCATTTGATAATGATAAATGCACGGAGTGAGTCGACAGACCATACAAAGCAACAGAACAACAGAATAGAGTACGTCGTTTACGAAAGGCGAAGCACCCCTCATATCCCATTTATTCCACATGTGATTTAACCATGAGAACTTATAGATCTCCTCATTAGCTTTCTAACGTATCTTGAACCATGTAATTTCGAGTTCGGACGATGAAGATACGGTGGAAACAGTTAGAACCGCAAAACCAAGTCCAGGCCAAAGTTTGGCCAAGACACCAAATGGTGTCTCGGCCAAAGCATGGCCGAGACACAAAATGGTGTCTCGTCCCAAGCTTGGCTGAGACACCCATGGGTGTTCACAGACCCGAAAAGCTGTTTTTGGCAGTTTAGAGCTGTTTTTCGATCGTTAACCGTCTGGATTTGTTCCAACTGATCTGATAATATGGTTAAGTAGTTTCAACTGAGGATAAGAGGGAATCGGCCATTCTTATCCAAAACAAAGGTCCTGAAGCTTATAAATAGAGCCCCAGAGCTTTTATTTTTTGGGGATCTGGAATTCTCGAGCGTTAGCGAAGCCGTGCCGGATTAAAGACTGAAGGAGCATGAATTTCAGAGTAGGAGGAGGGGATCGGATCGAGTTCATCAACATAAAGAAGAAGAGCTCGTCAGATCTACACGTCCCAGATCCTTCCTTGAGATCGCCCCGTTGCGGTGATCTTGAGAAGAGTGGTTATCTTATCCTTGCCGAGATAACTTATTCGGTTTCTTGATTCCTTCGCGAATCAACAAAGCTTCGGATCTAATCTGATCATTTGGTGGTCCACGGATATCAACTTTCCCGTCACAGGCCAAGATCCCACACAAGCAGCGGGCGATAAACACCCGTTGTGCTGTTTGATAAGAGTTGTAATTTTTATTTTCATTGTGTAAAGGTCTTATAAAAAGACCGATCTTTTTAAACTTGTTGTAAAGATCGAAGTTGTAATGAGTTATACAACAAAGAATACAATTTTCTATCCAAACAAGCTGGCGATCACAGTGGGAGCCAACAGCCTTGTTACCGAGGCTGTCATGCCACAGCCGACGATCAAGATCCTGGTGTTCGAAGAGGTCGAATACGAATTCGACCAGCAGAAATTCGAGGAATATATTTCCCCCTCCTCCTCCAGATCTTCTTCTTGCAAACGTAGGAAAACCACTCTCGCGAAGAATGAGCCTTCAGATCCGAAGACCAGGGCTGATGGTCTGAACCCGAATGTGGTGGAAGACCCCTCTCTGGCCTCCAAAGAAACCAGATCCAACGTTCGTGATAACTCCTCGAAAGTCAAAGAGTTGCCCGTTGAAAGTGCACTAGTGCTGACGAAGAGGGCTCATCAAAGGCGTCGTCAACATTTCGTGCGCCAATTTGACAAGGCTTTGAAGCCTGTTGACGGGATCTTCTATGATGCGGATCTGAAACACAGAAGGCGCTAAGTGTTCCACCAGCAAGCTTCGGGAACCTCCTCCTAACCACCTACTAACGAATGAGTTCGTATCAAACAGAACCGTTCCACTCTTGAGGAGCGCATTCAGAAGCGTCGTGCACTTCTTGCGCATGCCCAGATCCTGGTGTGAAAAGCACAAGAAATACAAAAGGAAGAGGTGGTTAAGAGGTCGCCGAGATCCAAACAAATTTGGATGCTAAAGGCTAAATCAACCCCTAAGGCAAAAGCAGGCGACGTTGCTCCCTAGCCTTCGTCAACTTCCGATCCCGCTCCTTCCGCTCCCACGCCTCTGGTAGAACCCTACGGCGGTATGGACCTCTCCAGAGTTAGAATTCCATTGAAGGATCACCTCGGTTCTCTACCCTAAGATTGAGGGAAGGCGCCTGTTAAGGAACGCTTAGGACCGTTGAAGGAATCCCAAGCAAACATCCAGACTGGGGGTCGTACGCGACCTCCTAACAAGTTGATTCCTATAACCGCCCGCTTGGGGGTGCGTACAGAAGGCCAGAAGTTCGTTAAGTTTTCACCCTCAGAAAAGTGTGATTCCAAACATGTGACTTCTGCAGACACCAACAAGGGGTTGTTTACTCAGAAGAAAAACACATCAGACAGACGAACGCGTTATACCTAAGAATTCATATAAACAGACGATAGGTTGCTCTGACCGCAACGTCGATGAGTTGTACTATCGGGCTGGGTACGAATAAATCTTAAAAGAGAGGTACTCGGAAAGCGGACTCTCACTATCAGTGTACTAAAATTATCAGGGCAGTATTATCAGCGTGCAGCTGCCCCAAAACCGCTCTATAGAGGGTCTCAGTATTCCAAAGGCTTTCCTATGAAGCATCGAAAACCAAGCCAAGGCGTTTCTATAGAAAAAGATCAGCTGCGTAAGACGACGAACTCCTAGAAGTCACTATCAATATGGCTGATAAAGGGAAGTCAACGCGAAGTTTTAGTTCTCATCATTTTTCGGACATATCCTAACGTATAACTCGGCTACGCACAGGAACTACTATGCGTAGGGACTATCAGAGGATGAATAGTGGATTATCCTCAGAAGATGAAGCATCAAATGCGAACTCTGCCATCGCTTCTACCAATACAGTGTCCAACATAGGACAATCCCGCAAGGCGTTTATGATCAACACCGAACAAATGGCCAAAATCATCGAGGATGCCTTGGCTAAGCAAAAAGAGAACTTCAAGTTCGAAATGGAAATGGTTATGCTGCGAATGAGGGAAAAGCATGACCAAAAAATTTGGGTTCTGTCCAATCAATTTGGTGAATCCAGTCATCATAATGATGCTAACCAAGCAGGTAGCGATTCAGACGTGGATGAACACATCAATGGAGATGACCCTCTCGTTGGCCAGAACACTGGGGGTGGCCCCACTGAGAATAACAACACTAGGGGTGGCCCCATTGATCCTCCTCAAAATCGACCAAAGAAGGACATCGAGAGCAAAATCAACGCTCTGATGTCTACTCAAGAGGTGAAGAAAACCGGTATTCCGTATCCTTACCCAAGAGAGTGGGATTCGATATCGTATCCGGTGAAGTTCAACCTGATCAACTTCACGCCATTTGACGGAAAGGGTTCCCCCACTCAGTATCTGATCTACTTCAAGTCCTACTTGTGTATGATCTCTGGCAATGAAGTCTTGATGGTTCTTCATTCGTTAGCACTCTTCGCGGGCCTGCCTTCGATTGGTACCACTATCTCAAGCCTGGAAGTATCAACAGCTGGAACGATATGGAGAGCTCATTCCTCGGCAATTTCTTTGATGACGACACCGAGATATCCATCAGGACACTCTTTGAGGAGAAACATGATGACAAAGAGACGGTCGATGACTTCATCAAATGTTTCTGGAATAAGGCAATGAACTGCCGAGATCCGATTACAGAGGACTTCATCCTCCAAACATGTCATAACAACTTACCTATTAAGATATTGGAAGTTATGGGAGTCGCACTGTCTAACATATGGAAAGAGTTGAAAATGCACGGTGAACAAGCCGAACGCTTCCTTAGAAGGAAGAAGATCGAAAGAAGCCAACAGTCAATGTCTGCGGTTGCTAGTGATAATAATCAGACGTCACAACAAAAACCTCAAAAGCAGCAAAAGGCTCCGGATTCGAGACTCCAAAAAGAGTACTCTTTCAAGGATGAGGAAGTTCCGAATATTTTCGAGTACCTCCTGAATAATGGTGAGATTGATCTACCACCTATTAAAGGTCCGGAGGGAGCTAAGAAGATTACGGACCCAAACTACTGTGCGTATCGCAGGAGGGTTCTCCATCCTACTGAGATTTTTTTTGGTCTAAAGAACAAGATTCTAGCTCTAATTGACTCTGGCGCCATAAAGCTAGAATAAGCGAATTGACGGTGCACCACTCTGAAGAGTATACGAGTATAAACTGTTTCTTCATCCTCCAACCGATATAAGAGGTTAAACTGCTCCCTGATACTCTAATAGGTATATGAGTCTAAACTATTTTCTTTCTTTCACGAGAAGTTCCTGGAGAGTGTCATGCTTGGTATTCTTAAGGATAACCCGATCATGCAACTGAGTATAATGTTAGACCCAGTTTCACGAAGAAAGCTGGGGGTGGATAACTCATGTAACGGGAAGTTCCCGAGAGAATTCTATATAGTGTATTCTTAGGGATAACCCGGTCACTACAAGAAGGTGATGAATAAGAAACTCCCACTCAAACTCCCGCTACGACTGTGCACTCAACATTCTTATTGTTAGAGTCTAGACATAGTATTCAGAATTTTAATCTCCTGATAATTAATGATTATCAAACCCCTCCGTATTAAGTATTTGTCACTTAACACCAGGAACCCCCCTCTGAGCGACTTGTACAAGTCAACACTCCTACTGTGATTTGTACTCCCATTCCCACTATCAACTTGGTTAAACCTTTAAACAGTTAGGACCACAACCAAAATTCCCTTTTGATTCCTTCCATGAACGAGAGGTCCACAAATTGAACGATCAAACCTTTAAACAGTTAGGGTCGTCTCAAATTCCCATTTTGGGCAAACCTTTAAATAGTTAGGACCACAACCAAAATTCCCTCTCGATTCCTTCTATGAATGAGAGGTCCACAAATTGAACGATCAAACCTTTAAACAGTTAGGGTCCTCTCAAATTCCCATCTTGGTCAAACCTTTAAACAGTTAGGACCACAACCAAAATCCCCTCTCGATTCCTTCCATGAACGAGAGGTCCACAAATTGAACGATCAAACCTTTAAACAGTTAGGGTCGTCTCAAATTCCCATCTTGGTCAAATCTTTAAACAGTTAGGACTACAACCAAAATCCCTTCTCGATTCCTTCCATGAACGAGAGGTCCACTTTGAATTTGAGCAATTAAATCTATAAAAGTTAGGGTTGCCTCCAACCTCACTTGGTCGAACCTGCAGATAGTTAGGACCAAGACCGGAATGCTCCTTTCGATAAACGAATGATTTCCACCTTTTCCTATTCGGCCAAACCTATAAAAGTTAGGGTCGAAATCAGAATTTCACCTCAATAAATGAGGAATTCTTTTCTTGGATTAAGCAACCAATCCTATAAAAGTTAGGATTACTTGAATCTTTCCGATTCTCGGAGTGGAGATCCTACTCCTAGTTTTACTTTTCCGGATTCTTAGGGTGGAGATCCCACTTTGAGTTTCCTTGGCAACTAGAGATAGAATATAAAATTCTTCCTCTTCAGTTTTGGGAAATAGAATATAAAATTCTTCCTCTCCTATTTTTCGACACTATCCTTCAACTCCGTAATCCGTGCCTTATAACATAGGGAATTTTATCCCGAATTCTAAGTAGGGATAATTCAACGCCTAACACGCGTTACCGGTTAAGTCTTTCACCGATTAAAGAAGACACCAGAATCCAAGTCTGTGGATTTTTATCCCGAATCCTAAGAAGGGATAAGTCAACGCCTAACACGCTTTGCCGGGTAGTCTATTCCTGTAAGAAAGACGAAGTCTACGTATTCAATATCGTAGCACTAAAAGAGTTAACTCTTTTAGCACAACGTCACATGCGGAACGGACTTAAACAATTCGCATGCTAGCCCGATCAAACGGTAGTCGGTAAAGGCTCATCAAACCCGTTGGTGACTGAGGGTTTGCCAAAAATCCTATGAATGTGAGAGTTATTGACGCATCAGCCCCATTAGTTGGTCTCGTGACTCGAGCATCCAACAACTTCGGAATAAGATCTATATTTGCAGACGAATCAGCTTTAACAGTTGGTCCTGCAGCCCCAACTGTTGGAACCGCCATGCTCCAATACCTTAAGAGCTTAAATTGTGTATACTCTAGCAAACGGATGAGTATAAACTGTGTTAACGGCGAGCGATCCGAAACCCTAGGTCAATACCGGCCAACGCGTAACCCTAGGTTAACGCCAGTCAACGCGTTGCAATGAAAAATTCAACGTCAGGCGATCCGAAATCCTAGGTCAATGCCGGTCAACGTGTAACCCTAGGTCAATGCAAGTCAACGCGTTGCGATGAAAAAAATCAACACCGGGCGATCCAAAACCCTAGGTTAACGTCGGTCAATGCATAACCTTAGGTCAACGCCAGTCAATGCGTTGCGATAAAAAAGTTAACGCCAGGCGAACCAAAACTCTAGGTTAACGCTGGTCAACGCGTGACCCTAGGTCAACGCCAGTTAATGCGTTGCGATGAAAAAATCAACACCGGTCAACGCGTAACAATAGGTCAACGCCAGTCATTGCGTTGCGATGAAAAGCTAACGTCATGTGACCCGAAACTCTAGGTCAATGTCGGTCAACGCGTAACCCTAGGTCTATGCCAGTTAATGCGTTGTGATGAAAAGCCAACGTCGGGCAATCCGAAACCCTAGGTCAACGTCAGTCAACACGTTGTAATGAAAAAGTCAATATCGGGCGAGCTGAAACCCTAGGTCAACGCCGGTCAACGTATAACCCTAGGTCAATGCCAGTCAACGTGTTACAATGAAAGTCAATGCAAGTTAATATATCATGATGGAGATGGTCAGTTCAAAGTCAACTCGACGATACGACCCAAAATCAACTCACCAGTTTTGATTCCATACTTCGACGACGGCCAGACGATAAACGCAGCGTCGGGAGAACTTTAACTATTCGTCAAAATATCGAATAGACTAAAAATCAAAGGAGTGAAGAACCAAAGCTAACTACATGTACTTTTACACCGACTGAAGGTTGGACCGATCATATCTAAAATATTTCAGGCTCATATATAAAAGAAACGAGACTGAAACACTTTGGAGGGGGTATCTGTAGGCGTAAAAAATTGACTATAGGTCCCCACATGTGGTTCAAGACAGAGAGAAGACGACGAATGTCTCTATTCAAGTCACAAAAACTTATTTGATAATGACAAACGCACAGAGTGAGTCGATGGACCATACAAAGCAACAGAACAACATAATAAAGGAAACACGAGCTGATCGGGAGCCCCGCGTCGCTTACGAAAGGCGAAGCACCCCTCGTATCCTATTTATTCCACATGTGATTCAACCATGAGAGCTTATAGATCTCCTCATTAGCTTTCTAACGCATCTTGAATCACGTAATTCCGAGTTCGAACAATGAAGATACGGTGGAAACAGTTAGAACCGTAAAACCAAGTCCAGGCCAAAGTTTGGCCAAGACACCAAATGGTGTCTCGGCCAAGGCATGGCCGAGACACCACATGGTGTCTCGGCCAAAGCATGGTCGAGACACCTACGGGTGTCCGCAGACCCGCAAAGCTTTTTTTGGCAGTTTAGAGCTATTTTTCGATCGTTAACCATCTGGATTTATTCCAACTAATCTGATAATGTGGTTAAGTGGTTTCAACTGAGGATAAGAGGAAATCGGCCGTTCTTATCCAAAAACAGAGGTCCCGAAGCCTATAAATATAGCCCAGGGCCTTAATTTTTTGGGGACTGGAATTCTCGAGCGTTGGCAAAGCCCTATCGGATTGAAGACTGAAGGAGCACGAATTTCAGAGGAGGAGGAGGAGGGGATCAGATCAAGTTTGTTAGCATAAAGAAGAGGAGCTCGTCAGATCTACACGTCCCAATTCCTTCCTTGAGATCGCCCCGTTGCGGTGATCTCGAAAAGAGTGGTTATCTCGCCGTTGCCGAGATAACTGATTCGGTTTGTTGATTCCTTGATACTGTTACGATATGGATGAGGTGAATGAATGGATAATTTGTAAAGGAAGCCAACCACTATATAGATATAGATATCACCACATTATAATAAATGACGAATAATGGGGTTAGCTGAACAATCTAGAAATGTAAATATCATCACTCTAGAAAGATGTGACGATTCATCACTCTAAGGACCCTACTTTAGAGGCACAGATAAACACTCAAAATCAATGGAATCCACCAAAGAAATGTAGAGCAAGGATAAAAGCACATAGCTTAATTTTAATAAAAACATAACATGACATATCCTTTAGATTTCAAAACTATTTATAAGCTTGAAACAAGTCTTCAAGCATAGGAGATACATGAATCGAGAGAAAAAAAAAGAAGACCTGTTGACTTAATAATTAACCTAGGAAACTAAAAAGACTGTTAATCAGACCAGATTCGAGCCATAGTTGGTATTCCAATTATATCTTTTTGCACAAATCTCCATATAACATGAGACTAATTATATAAAACTAGACACGAATATCAATCCAACACTTCGATTAGAGCATCATTTGGACTTCTCTGGATAAAGTTACGGTCAGAATTAAGACCATGCACACAGTCTAGCGAATTTGAATTTGCAATTTGGACCCTATCAAAAGGTTTGGGGTTATTTTAGATGATGTTAAATCACTTAAACAAGGGTTCAAAGGTAATTTGATGGCAAAAAAATTTAAAATTTAACCAAAATTTAGATTGATGGTCGAAATTGAAAGAGTCAAACAAGTTAAAAATAGGGTAAATTACTTTAGAACCCCTTAGCTTTCAGTCTTTTGCGGTATGCTCCAATGTACTTTCAAAATCACATTAAACCCGCAATAAATTTTTTAGAAAACTAATTTATAGGGGTAAATAAAACTAATGATTCATGAACTTTCAAAATGCCTTATTATTTTGTTTTTTTTTGTTCTAATTTATAGGGGGTTATCTACACAAATAAGAAACTTCATGGGCGTTTTCTACAATTACAAAATATTCATGGGTTTAGTGTGATTTTGAAAGTTCATGGGGGTTTACTACAAACACTAAAGTTCATGGGGAATTTACTGTAATTTACCCTTAAAAAATACTTTTAATTTAGGGGTGCATATATCGAAAAAAAGAAAATAACAATATAGTCTTTATTAGCTGGCCCCTTGCGAGATATGTTTGGGCCTCTAGCCGGGCCGAGCTGGGCCAGAAAAATTAAGTTATGTTACTTGAATATCAAGTTGATTAACCAAACACCTTTGATTTAGCTCAAGTGAAAGTCACATCGGTGATCGGCAAAAACAGGGGAAAAAACGAAGAAAGAGAAAAAAAAAAGACAAAGGAAAAAAAAAACATGGGTAACGTGCTAACAACTCCTGCGATATCTCCTCTTATTTAGGGGAATTACCTTATTCATACAAAAGAAAACTAGAGCACAACTACATATAAACCCTACGCTTCTTGGACAAGACATAGATATCGAGCTCAATAAGAAGAGTAGCCGCCGGTGAACTCAATTTCTTTCCGACAACGTAACCACGAGCGAGCCTAAACTGTCCAGTCCCTCCAATAATACTCCACTCCCTCGTCTCGGAAGCAAACACAGCCCTTCCATAAACAGCTAAACTACTCCCAGTATACTTCCCATCTACAAACACAAAGTTCGTATTCATAAGAAATACGAGCTCCTCTTGTGATACTGCAACCAGTAACCCTTGGACTCGTCCGATGAGCTTCGATGTGGCTTGGGGGCCTTTTCTGAGCTTATCATCGATAGCAACTACACCTCCGAATCCTGAGGAAGATGAGTTGAGGGGTGTGATGGGGGTGGTTGTGCTATTTGGACCGCCGTTGATTTCGTGGAAGTAGAGGTGGAGGTGTGTTGCATTTTGGGGAGGAGTGCGAGATTGAAATGCGAAGGGGATGGTGGTGGATAAGGAGATGAGGACGAGGAGGAGGATGTTAAGAGAAGAGGCCATGGGGATTTCATGTAGATGGCGCGACGGAGAACTTAAGGTATTTATGGACGAAGCTGGTCAAATTTATCGGCGTATGGGGGGGGGTATAGCGTATTCTATTATTTGTATTATGTGCCATGTTAAAGAGTTGGCAAGGTACATTGTAAAATATTTATTTATGTAACTCCAAATTCCGATCGGAGATGCGACGGAAGCTTGCCGCTGTAGTGACATAGGGTCTTAAAAGTTATACGACTTTTTGAGGCTCGAAATGAGTTTACCATCATCGTTGTTGTTACAACTTTCATTTGAATCAATAGGGTTGTTATCTTTCAGAACTAATTAACAAACAAGCATTTTGTCCTTCAAAATGGGATGTACTTACGACTTCAAGTACAGTTGTGTGATTCCTATATATAAAAATTAACTTCAACCAATTATTTGATACGGGGTAGGCACAGACCAACTGAGTTTTGATATTTTGGAAATCATAAAGAAATATGTAGTTTCTGTTGACGCCTAGTTATCAAACATGAGATTTATGTTAGAGTTATGAGAGTGATTAGGATCCTCAAACTCCTTCAAGTGACTGGTTCTAAAGTCCGTTGTTCTTTCCCGCACATGAAAAACTCGTGAGTGGGCGGTGTTGAGTTCTCCAGATGTTCCTCCGACGATCAATTCAGTATTTTGATCTTGAGTGGGAAAATCCGGTTGAAATTGTATACGTAGTTATTCAAAGTTGTTAAAAAGCAGAAGAAGCTACCCCATGCAGCATAGTTCCCTTTTATACCAAATCAGAGGGGTATGAAGGTAACTTCGGTCGAGTCCAATCAGGTTGCTAAATCACCAAATATACCTTCCAGGTGTCAGCCGCGAAAGAAAGTGAGTCATTTGGCCATTTAATGAGAGAATGACAACAGGTACTTGGAGCTGACTGGGTCCGATGAGTCATAAAGACTATGGAGGCTAGAGTAATGATAGTTTTGTCAGAATAGTTAATGCGAGAGGAACCGGCTAGCATGGGGTGCGAAGTAACTGTCGTCTCTCTTTTTGTTTGGTCAAGGGTCAATAAGTGCCGCCTTTTGACTCAGCTACACAAGTTGTCGGCAGAAACAGTAGGTCGGGTGCAGGTTGCTCGTAGGGTCGATTAGGTGAGGTGGCCGATAAGTGCTACCTTCTGACTCAGCTATGCAAGTAGTTGGCCCATAGGGTCGGTCGAGTGAGGTGGCTGACAAGTACCGCCTTTGGACTCGGCTACGTAAGTTGTTAGCCCATAGGATTAGTCGTGGGAGTACTGTGATTTGTCTTTGCCTCAATTCGTCTAATTAGGCGAGGGGTGAGACACATGGCTTCTCTATGGAGATTAGAACTTGTTGATTTTGTAGGCTATAACAGATAGACCCCTTCCACTTGAACTCAGCTAGCAAAGTATGGGCGAAAGATCAAATAGTTTTCAGTTATCGACTCTCGAGGAGCATTAATGAGGAGTGAGTGAAGTCTTTTTAGATGTGCTGGTGTTGTCCTCAGGGCATAATTCTCATTCGCTGTCGCTTTGTTTTTTGTGCATGATTGTAGGTGAATTAAGGCAATGAGTGACTCGATTCTAGAGAGGCCATTTCAATTTTTGGGATTGATCTGCACTGTTGGTCTACATCTGCCCCTGCATCTAGACTCATATTTGTAGCTGGTGACTCATTTTTTTTGCGAGCCAGTCAACCAGCTCATTGTTCTCCAAGCCATCTACGATAACGGACATGGTGACTGCACTCCCGAAGTCAGCAACTTCCAAAATCTTGGCTTGAAACCTCTTGATATAGTCTCTCAGACTCTCTCCAGGCTCTTGTCTCATTTGCATTAATACATGTGGAGGCAACTTCTATTTGGTGTCGACCAAGAAGTGATGCACGAACTTTTAGCTGAGCTGCTCAAAGCTATTGATGGACTTCTTCTCCATTGAGCTCCACCATAGCTTGGCTCTTCCCATAAAGGTAATGGGAAATCATCTGCAAATGATTGGTTCCAATGCTTATAGCATGGTCATCATATCATAGTAATTCTGGACGTGCTCAGCCCAGTCTCCTTAACCCTTGTACTTCTCCACTTGAGACATCTTGAATCTCTTACTAGTGGCATTCATGATTTCGTCAGTGAGGGAAGTGTTCCCCATATGGCCTAAGCGATTAGCAAAAAAGATGGATCCTAACTAGTGTTTGCGTCGAAAGTTGGTTTATTTGTCGAGTCCATTACACGTTTATTGATTACAATGAATTCAAAAGAGTTAGTCTTTTTATAAGGCTTCTCACTTACACAAATAAAACAAAAAATAAAACTCTCTTCAAACACACACAAAGGACGTTTATCACCCGCTGTTTGTATGGGATCTATGCCTATGCTGGGGACGCATTAGTCTGAGGACCGTCACAGATAAGATCTAGTTAACAGAATGAAAATTCAACGCTCTTACTTCACAAAGGAAGTATTTGCAGAAGTAAATAATCTCGACCAAGCGAGATTACTACTCTTCTCGAGATCAAAACCAAGCTTGATCCGGAGGAAAGGGGAATGAGCCTCAGATCTCTCAAATAGCTTCCTATTTATGCTGAAGTTCACCAAGATCTACTAGCACTCCTCTAAAATTCGTGATTCACCCTCAAATTTAACAGCACCTCACCTCTAATTTTAGCTCCCTCGTGTATAGGGGCCTAGGCTTGTATTTATAGGCTTCGGTTGCAACGTTTTAGTATAGGAATAGATGATTTAACCTTATCCTTAGTTAACAACTGCTTAACCATATTTAGGGATAGTATCAAAATAGTTGGGGAGGTTCTGGAATGAAAGAATCCTGAGAAAACTATCAAAAAACGCATTTCGGGTATTTCTGGGCACGAGTCGCTTAGCCTTGGCCGAGTCGTTTTGATGCGACTCGGCTGCTAGGGGCTTTTTCGGTTTGGTCTTGTTTCGTTTTGCGCATATCGTCGTTTTGTCGACTCGTGCACTTTATTGAATTGCTTTGTGCACTTGTTAGCTCTTTTACGGCACGGATAATCTCGTTTGACTCAGATAATATTGTTCATCACCTTCTCTTCATCTCGAGCTGCGTACAGGGACCTATAGGTAATTTTTGATGCCTATAGATACCCCCTCTAAAGTGTTTTAGTCTTATTCTTTTATAGAGAAGATTAGGATATTTTTGATATGATATGCCTAACCTTCAATTCGTCGACTTCTTCAGCTTTCAGTTTATTAAGTATTTTGTCGAATAGCCGAAATTCTACTGGTGTTGCGTTTATCGTCTAACCGTCGTTGAAATCTTGAACTGAAGTTGGTGTGTTGATTTTTGAATTAGCTTGTGTCGTTGAATCAATGTTGAACTGATCATCTTCGTCGGGAGTTTATATCTAGAACACGATTGAGCTCCTCGGGGTTAATTTGGAATTGAGAATTATCCTGAGCCTTATTTTAGCGAAATTATCGACGCGTTAACCGGTGTTGAGCTTCATTATAGCGCATTGACTGGCGTTTGACCTTCGTTGTAACACGTTGATCGGCGTTGTCCTTTATTACAATGTGTTGACCGACGTTGACTTGCGCTATAATGTGTTAACCGGCGTGAACACGGTTTATACTCATACGTTAACTAGAGTCTACACAGTTTATGCTCGACCGGTGTTGTAACGTGTGGCAGGCCCAAGTGTAGAGGTTGTAGGACCAACCGTTAATGCTGGTTCATGTGCAGGTATGGATCTTACCCTTACGTCCCGCTAGTTATTTGCTTAACCATAAGGGAGTTTTGGTTGTAGGACCAGCTATTAGAGCTGATACGACTACCACTACGAATGCATCTAAGGTCCTTCGTGGAAACTTCGACTGGAATTGATGTTCTCCTGGGTGTTCAAGTCACGAGATCGACTGGTGAAGTTGGTGTGTTAGTGACTTTTGTACCTTATTATAATTACTCATTCTATTTAGAATAAATAACCATAATACTTATAGGATTGTTGACAAACCCTCATCCATAAATGGGTTTGACGGGTCTTTAATAACTACCGTTTGAGTCGGGTTAGCATGCGGATTGTTTAAGTCTGTTCCGCATGTGACGTTGTGCTAAAAGAATGAACTTTCTTAGACTTGTTGCTATGATATTGAATACATACACTTCGTCATTTGTCACGGGAATAGACTACCCGGCAACGCGTGTTAGGCGTAGACTTTAGGATTTTTGGCATACCCTCAGCTATCAACGGATTTGATATGCCTTTACCGATTATTGTTTGAATCAGGCTTACATATTAATTATCTAAATCTGTTTCACATGTTACGTTGTGCTACGAGAATGAACTCTCTTAGATTTGGTGCTATGATATTGAATATATAGGCTTCGTTCTTTTTACGGCGAAAGACTAACCGACAACGCGTGTTAGACGTTGACTTATCTCTACTTAGGATTCAAGATAAAACTCCCCATGCGTGTAAGGCATGGATTTTGGCGTTATTAATAACAGCCTATCACAATGTTGAATACGTGAGCTTTTATCTTTTTTACGGTAGAAGACTAACCGACAACGTGTATTAGGCGCTGACTTATCCCTATTTAGGGATCAAGATAAAGTCCCCCAGAATAAGTTCTTATGTCTTTTTCACGGTAAAAGACTTACCGGAAACGCATGTTAGGCGTAGACTTATCTCTATTTAGGATTTGAGATAAAATTCTCTGTGCGTGTATGGTACGGATTTTGGCGTTATTAATAACGGCCTGCCATGATGTTGAATACGTGAGAGTTTGTCATGTTTATGGTAAAAGATTAACCGGCAACGCGTGTTAGGCGTAGACTTACCTCTACTTAGTGTTCGAGATAAAATTCCCCATGCGTGTAAGGCATGGATTGTGACATTATTAATAATGGCCTACCATGATGTCGAATACATGGGCTTTTGTCCTATTTATGGTAAAGGACTACTCGACAACGTGTGTTAGATGTAGACTTATCTCTATTTAGAGATTAAAATAAAGTCCCCCATGCATGAAAGGCATGGATTTTTGGTGCTGAAGAGCTATATTGTGTCTTCTCTTGGGGCAAAGACGAACCCGATTTTGTCTTCTATTAGGGCAAAGACGAACCCTGTGCTGGAGAGGAAGAATTTTATATTCTATCTCTAGGTGCAAAAGAAACTCAAAGTGGGATCTCCAATCTAAAACTAAGAATGGGATATCCACTCCAAGAATCGAAAAGGTTTAGATAACCCTAAATGTTTAAAGGTTTAGTTATCCAATCTGAAAATGAATTTCTCATTTATCGAGATGAAATTCCAACTTTAGCCCTAACTATTTAAAGGTTTGACCAAAGGGGAGATTTAAACGATCCGAACTATTTAAATGTTTGATCGTTCAATTTGTGGACCTCTAATTTATGGAAGGAATCGAGAGGAGATTTTTGCTTTGGTCCTAACTATAGGAAGGTTTGATCAAGAAACAGTGGGAGTGGAGGTACAAAGAACAGTGGGAATGTTGACTTGTACAAATTACTTGGTAGTGGTTTTTGGTGTCAAGTGGTAAGATCTTGACACAAAGGGGGTTCAATAATTGCCACGGATCAGCAAATTAAAATTTTGAGTACCATGTTGTAACTTTAACATTGGGAGTGTTAAGTGCACAAACACAGTAGGAGTTTGAATGGACTCAGCCGAAAGAATTTTAGTGAATCCATTGTAAGTTAATTTGATCAGTGAGGGACTTTGTGGTGGAGGACCGTGAATCATCAAGCACTCCATAGTTATATCGTGGAAATTTTGTGAGGGTATTTTGAGGGAAGATTGACCGAATGAGGTCATTAAATCTCATCTTAACGAAAGAGTGCTCGGAAAGTCACAACGGGAGGGATTTAATCATCATGGAAAAACGCCACCGTGGGAGGTTCTTAATCACTTCTAATCTATGATTAACGATGAATTATTCAGATGACTGGTTTTTATCTTAAATAATTAGCTGATCTCCGGTTATCCTAAAGAATACCCTGCATAGCATTCTCCAGGAACTTCCGTTTGGAATGCCTCGAGGTATTCCACCCCCAGCTCATTAGCGAACCTGAATCCAATTGTATTCAAACACATTGTCGGGTTATCCTTAAGAATATTAAGAGTAATATTCTCTAGGAGCTTCCCGCTATTAGAAATAAGGAAAGTAGTTTAACCTCGTACACTTGTCGGAGGTTGCTGGGTTATCCTTAAGAATATTATGCGTAATATTCTCTAGAAACTTTCCGTCAAAGGTAGGGAATAGTTTAGCCTCATATACCCATTGGAGGTTGGGAAAACAGTTCATACTCGTATATCCGTTGGAGTATCAGGGAGCAGTTTAACCTCATATACCTATCAGAGGAAACCGTTCTCATTCGTCTCATTTCGGCGTTATGATGCCTATATCAACCAAGGCTTGAATGTTGTTTTTTGAGAGAGAAACAAGCCTTGATGGGATGAAGGATCCTTCTGTGGTATGCACAGTACTTTGGATTCGAAGTATTGTTAGCTTTCTCCTGATTTGTAATAGGTGGCAGCTTGATTTTGTTGTTTTCAATGAGGTATTTGAAGATAGCTGGAACCTCTTTATCCTTGAAGGAGTATTCTTTTTGGAGTCTCGGATCCAAAGTCCTTCGCTGCTTCTGAGGTTGCTGTTGTGATGTCTGATTAGCATTAACAGCCGCTACAGGTGCCTTTCCCTTACCACGAGAAGCAAAATTCGAGTTCGGGGGGTTAGTCGTTGGTTGGCCTCTTTCATGTTTTTCTCTTTTGAGAAAGCGTTTGGTCTGTTCCCCATGCAGTTTTAACTCTTTTCATGTTGTGGATGGCACGATCCCCAGGGCTTCTAGCACATCAATGGAGAGATTGTTATGGTATCTCTACATGATGAATTCCTTTGTGACAGGATCCCTATAATTTATTGCCTTATTATGAAAGTGTTTAACAAAGCTATCAATTGACTCCCTGTCCTTTTGCTTCTCATCCAAAAGGGCTCCAATCGACACTTCAGTATCATCGTCGAAGAAGTTATTGAGAAATGAGCTTTCTTTGTCATTCTAGCTATTGATACTTCCTGACTTGAGACAGCAGTACCAACCGAAGGAGGCCCCACGAAGGATGCCAACGAATGACCAGACCATCAAAGGTTCATTGCCAGAGATCACACCCACGTGGGACTTGAAGTAAATTAGGTGTTGAGCGGGAGAGCCCTTTCCGTCGAACGGCGTGAAGTTAATTAGATTGAACTATTGGCCTTCTTATTTTGATGATAATTTACAAATAATTTACATCTAATATTGTTTGTCTAGTGTTTGTGTTTTATATTTATTCTAGACAAACAATATGTTGGAGGATGGATGGATTGCGTCATAACGATCATATCAAAAGGAGGTTGGCGGAATGTCGGGTTGAAGCCCTTGCAATTCAAAGTTAAAGATCAAGTTCAAGCTTCATCCGCATGTGTACCAAGTCGAGCTTATTGAAGATCAAGATCATAGCTTGGGTAATCTAGTTTAGGTTTTATATTATGTTTGTTAGATACTCTAAGCTCAACATCATATACACATATATTTTATTTGTTTCCTTGTATATATATATAGTCATATATATACAACACAAGTTTTGGTTTTCATGTTTATAAATATGAAATTACATATTTCATATTTATTATTGTGATTTGGTTTATCTACTTAGATATGAAACAAATATATTTTCATATACATACTCATATGCTTTATTTTCTATTGTATTTGTGAAAATATTGTATTCTTAGTTTTTGGACTTAACAATAAGCATATACATATTTTATTAAGTCTATATAATCATTTTGTAAAGTTTCAAAACATTGTTTAGCCAAAATGTCAAAAATCACATGTTTACATTTTCATGTTTTGGCCTATTTTGTAAAATGATGATATTTTTTATTTGGAAAGTCCTTTTTGGAAACCAGTCATTGTAGCATGTTTACTATTATGTCTACAATCATTCTCCAAAGTTTTATATTTTTTGGAATTTTTTTGATATTTTTAAACAGTGTTTTAAAATCAGAAAAATAGTTTTCAGAACTTCATTTTCATATATCAGTTCACGGTCGACCACCACGGTCGACCGTCACGGTCGACCGCACCTGAGTTCTTTGTATAGTGGGTAGCAGAGACTTTCACGGTCGACCGTCGCGGTCGACCGTGAGATCGAGATTTCCCACGGTTGACCGTCACGGTCGACCGTCGAACTCTCTGGAGTCTTTTCTTTTGTTTTTGTTGCTCGCGGTCGACCGCCGCGGGCCGCGGTCGACCGCCGCGGTCGACCGCCGTTCAGCCCAATGACTATATTGTACAGAATCTCATTTCTGATTCTGTGGGTTTTTGGTCTTTTTCTTTGGGGTTTTGGCTGAGATTTTTGGAGGCTATAAATACCCCCTTATACCTCACTTCTTCCATCAATCCAAGAAGTATTTTAAACAAGTTTTAAACAAGGGTTTAAGTGTGTTTTAGTGTTTGTTTTGGTTTATGAAGTAGTTTTCACAAGTGAAGGAGATCATCTTCTTGTTTGGGCTTCAATCTCCATCTCTCCATCTTGTTATCTATTGAGAAGTTTTCTAAACTCTTATCTATCTTTATATTTGCTTAGTTATTTGATTATCATTCTTTAAAGCTAGTTTTTATATTGAGTTTAGATTTGATTATATTTGCTTAGTTATTTGATTATCATTCTTTAAAGCTAGTTTTTATATTGAGTTTAGATTTGATTATTTTATCTCTTTATTACACACACCCATTTGAGCTTATTGTATTTGCATACATAGTATATTAGGGTTGTGAGAGATTGTAACATTGAGTTATGCTTAATTGAGTTCTCCCCTTGTATGAGAGAACAAATCATTTATTGTTACATTGTGAGATTGTAAGGTTTTCGGTGAGCTAGAAAACCGAGTGTGTTGTAAAGTTTTCGGTGAACTAGAAAACCGAGTGTGAGGAGTGAACGTTGTTCGGTGAGCATTGAAAACCTACACTGTGAGGTGTAAACGTTATTCGGTTGAGCGTAGAAAACCCGGTTGTGATAGTGGATTTCTCCCCGGGAGTGGGGAGCGGAGACGTAGGACGGAAGGTCCGAACTCTGTGATCATATCATGTGTTTGAGTTTGCTTTAGCGCACTTAATCTTATGTTTATATTTCTTGTCGCCATTGTCCATAGCTCATTCTTTTTATCATCCACTATCTAGTTCATATTATTTACCCTTGTATTAGTTTACATATCCTTGCATATATCATTTTGTATATCTCTTTGGTAGGATATATCTTTTCTTGTTCATATTGTTTATCCTAGCTCATATATCTTGTTGTATTTCATACTTGCTAGGATAATTTGTTAATTAGTTTTAATTGGTATTTTAATCGGATTAGATTAGCATAAGACCCTAATCACCCCCCTCTAGGGTCTAACATGAACTTCACTGGATACGGATTGACTCCCACTCCCTTAGGTAGGGACATGGAATACTAATCTTCTTTACCTCTTGAGCGGATATCAATGTGTTGATTTTGCTCTCCAAGTCTTTCATTTTCTCATCCTTACTTGTATTTTTCTTTAGACGATTTTGGAGAGGAATAACTGGACCACCCCCAGTGTTGTTATCCTCAGTGGGACCACCCTTAGCATTTTTGTCAACAAAAGGGGTAATCAGTGTTGAGATTCTCTTCCACTTCTGAATCGCTATCTACTTGATTAGCAGTGTTGCGATGGCTAGACTCACCAACCTGATTTGATAAGGCTTAAATCTATTGATCATGCAATTCCCTTATCCGTTACACAGTCATTTCCATTTCTAATTTGAAATTCTATTTCTGCTTGGCCAGAGTGTCTTCGAGGATTTTGGCCATTTATTCAGTGTTGATCATGAACACATCACGAGATTATCCTATGCTGAATATTGTATTGTCGGAAGCGATCGCGGAGTTAGCGTCTGACGTTTCATCCTATGAGGAGTGTCCTCTATCCGGCCTAGGTCGTCTAGTTCCTGACCTTAACCAAGCGATGCGTTGAGATGCCTATGAGAAAGAGTCAGGGCTGTAACGCCTTGTCAATTTTACTTTATCAACAACATTGATGGTAACTTCTGGAAGCTCGTCATCATGATCGGCAGATTTCTTCTTGTAGAAGCGTCTTGATTTAGATTTAGACACTTTGGTGGAGATTATTTCGAATACCGAGACCCTCCGTGGAGCGGTCTTCGGGTAGCTACACTCTGATAATACTGTCCTAATTAACCTCTCACAAGGACAATGGGAATCTAATTCTAGGGTACTTCTCTTTTGAGATTTATTCGTACCCCCAACCCGATAGTACAATTCATCGACATTGTAGTCGGAGCAACCTATTAGCTGTTGGTTTGAGTCTCCAGGTATAACGTTTGTCGTTCGACAGACACATTTTCTTCTAAATGGGTAATGCCTTGTTGGCATTCACAGGAGTCGTATGTTTAGGACCACGCCCTCATGAGGGTGTGTTCTTAATGGGCTCCTGGTCTTCTACACTCATTCCCAAGTGGTGGTTACATGAATGGTTTTGCTCAAAGGTCATGTATGACCCCCAGTCCGGTGAGTTGTTCGAGGTTCATTCACTGAGCCTAAGTGTTCTCTAACCAAAAGTTTGCCTCGATCCTTGTGCAAAGGACCAAGGCGATCCATGATCTTCATCTTGAATCGGGAAAGATCCATGCTGCTGTGGGACTTCACCAAAGGTACTAGATCAACTTGAACAGGAACGGAAGTGGACGTGGACTCAGAAATGGCCGCAGAAGGCGAGGTAAGTGCCGGCCAGGCTGAGCTGGCTCGGCCATGGCGTGG
>NC_033799.1:20081770-20131333 GCF_001876935.1 Asparagus officinalis | reverse complement strand
GGTACTTATCCGAGTCGCTATTTTGGATTTCGGCCTCCATTCTTAGCGTGGTTTTGGTGGTTTCTTGGCCACCTTGTCCTCCTTCGTGTCTTGCACCTTTCGTGCTAAGGTACGCATGCAGTGCTTTTGAATGCGTTCCACGAGAGTTGAACGAGTCCTTTTGATATGGACCCATTCGTTGGCTGATGGTTTGGAGGAGGGGCCATTTGCTTGCTGTTGAGGCGCTTGGCACTCCTTAAACTTCAAATTTGCGTGATAACGGATCCCGTCAACTGGCTCTAAGGTCTTGGCGAGGTGACGTACGAGGCATGGGCGTTGCCTCTAATGAGCCCTCTTCGTGGACTGAAGAGGAGTCGTTAACGAGGGGAAGCCTCAGCAACAATTAGGTGAGAGTCATCCCGAGCCTTCTTTGATGCAGATGTCTTCCTGTACTTGCAGAACGAGGAATATATTGATGAGGATGAGGAGAGGTATTCCTCAAACTTAGCCCGGTCAAACTCGTACTCGACCTATACATCAACCGGGATCTTGATCCTTGGTTGTGATACGATAGCCTAGGCAGAGAGGTTGTTGGCTCTCACTGTGGTCGCCTGCGTGTTTGCGTCAAAAGTTGGTTTATTTGTCAAATCCATTACATGTTATCGATTACAATGAATTCAAAAGAGTTAGTCTTTTTATAAGACTTCTCACTTACACAAATAAAACAAAAAAATACAACTCTCTTCAAACACATGCAGAGGATATTTATCACCCGCTGCTTGCGTGGGATCTTTACCTGTACCGGGGACACGTTAGTCCGTGGACCGTCATGGATTAGATCCTGTTGACAGAACGAAAATTCAATGCTCTTACTTTGCAAAAGAAGAATTCGCAGAAATAAATAATCTCGACCAAGCGAGATTACTACTCTTCTCGAGATTAAAACCAAGTTTTATCCAGAGGAAATGGGAATGAGCCTCAAATCTCTTGAATAGCTTCCTCTTTATGCTGAATTTCACCAAGATCTGATAGCCCTCCTCTAAAATTTATGATTCACTCTCCAATTTCACAGCACCTCGCCTCCAATTTTAGATCCCCCGTGTATAAGGGCCCTAGGCTTGTATTTATAGGCTTTGGTTGTAACGTTCTAGGATAAAAATTGATGATTTGATCTTATCCTTAGTTAACAATCGCTTAACCACATTTAGGAATAGTATCAAAATAGTTGGGGAGGCTCTGGAATGAAAGAATCTCGAGAAAACTATCGAAAAACACGTTTTGAGCGTTTCTAGGCGTGAGCCACCCTATGGTGGCTCGACACTAGGTGACCCTCCCTAGGGTAGCTCAGCCTTGGCCGAGCCACCTGGCCTTGGCTGAGTCATTTTGATTCAACTCGGCTTCCAGGAGCTTTTCCGGTTTGGTCTTGTTTTGCCGTTTTACGCATTTCGTTGTTTCGTTGACTCGTGCGCTTTATTGACTTGCTTCATGCACTTGTTAGCTCTTTTATGGCACGGATAATCTCGTTTGACTCAGATAATGGTGTTCATCGTCTTCTCTTCATCTCGAGCTGCGTACGGGGACCTATAGGCAATTTTTAACGCCTACAACCAGATGCCAAAGTGATGTTGAATGGGCCTGCAATGGCATGATAATAATATGGGCCTCACGATGTTCCTCCAACAGTGTGTTATCGGCCATCACACCAAGACCAGAGCTCTCTCCTATTGCTTTCACAAATTGCGGGTAATCCTGATGAAGATCCACAAAGCGAGCTTGCTGGCGCAGTAGGGAGACATGTACTCGACATAGTCTCCGTGATGTCCCGTCAGTGTGGCATGTGCTGACAAAAGAAGGACTACTAGCTGACCAGTTGGTGATGAAGAAGCAGCTGATGAAGAAGGTTGTTGGGGAGGAATTCAGTTGAAAAGATCATTAGTGAACATCGTGAATTGCTGCTGGAAAGATTGGGAGATTGGCAGAGAGAATTCCTCCAGCGAGGCTTGAGCGATGTAGTCCGTGCGCCGTTCTTCAGGAATAGGGTTGCCAGACCGACCAGGGCGCTCAAAACCAGACATCTTTCTTGAAGAAGAAAGAAGGCCGCACGGTGGGTGCCAAATTGTTGATGTTAGTTATCAAACAATGGATTTATGTTAGAGTTATGAGTGTGATTAGGGTCCTCAAACTCCTTCAGATGATTAATTATAGAGTTCTCTATTCTTTCCTGTACATGAAAAACTAATGAGAGGGTGGAGTTGGGTTCTTCGGTTGTTTCTCCAACGATCAAATCAGTATTTTTATCTTGAGTGGGAAAATCAAGGACAACTTGCATAGGTAGTTATTCAAAGTTGTCAAAAAAGAGAAGTAGCTACCCCATGCAGCATAGTTTGCTTTTATAACAGATCAGAGTGGTAGGAAGATAACTTCGGTCGAGTCCAGCCAGGCTGTTGAGTCAGCAGGTACCTTTCAGGTGTTGGCCACAGAAGAGAGTCACCTAGTCATTTAATGAGGGAATGACAACAATTTCTTGGAGCTGACAGGGTCCGCTGAGTCATAATGACTATGGAGGCTAAAGTAATGATGCTTTTGTCCGAGTAGTTAATGCGACAGTAGTCAGCTAGCAAGGGGTTCGAGGTAATTGTCGTATCTCTATTTGTTTAGCCAAGGGCCGAGAAGCACTGCCTTTTGACTCGGCTACGCAAGTTATCGTCTGACATAGTAGGTCGAGTGCGAGTTGCTTGTAGGGTCGATCGAGTGAGGTAGCCGACAAGTACCACATTTTAACTTAGCTACGCAAGTTGTCGGCCAATAGAATAATCGGCCGAGTGAGGTGGCCAACAAGTACCGCCTTTTGACTCGGCTACGCAAGTTGTCGGCCCATAGGGTCCGTCATAGGATTAGTTTTGAGTCGTCTTGGCCTCAATTCGTCTAATTAGGTGAGGGGTGAAACATGTGTTGGTTTCTCTAGGGAGATTAGCACTTGTTGATTTTCTAGGCTATAACAAGTTCGAAAAATCATGTAGTTGTTAATGCTATGCATATATGCACACAAAAGGAGAGGGCTGTTGCGGAGGGTTATTTTCCGGTGTTACCTCTCTAGTTCTTAGGTCAATATCTTTCTTGGACGAATATACCTATTAAAAAAAACAATGCAATTAAAACAAAAGCAATTCCCCTAATCTCCTAAGGAATTCTTTGAATCCACAAAGAAACATAAACTAAGAAGAAAATTAATTAAGAAAAAACAATCCCTATAGCGATTACACAGTTCATCTTAAAGAGAAAAGCCCAAACAACTCCTAACAGGGAATAGAGTTTTCTAAACATAGAAATTCTTAAAAGATTACCTATAAGGACTTCCTAAGATTGAAAAAATAAATTAGCCAAATTTGAACTAAAAATGAATTTTATCCGTATCCAAAACAAACTACAACTTCATTAATGCTTTACTTTGGAAAATGCATAGTTGGTTCAAGAAGACATGTACAGTATCAAGTATCATTAGGATTTCTTGGCTGAAAAAGTATCAAATCTGAGGGCAGAAAAGAGTTGCATAGGGTGCAGAGGAGAAATAATGGTATTTTCCTGGGGTTTATAAGTGACATTTGTGATAGTAGTTGTCTAACCACCATAAGTCATTGTCTCAGCTTTGATTTTACTTTTCTGAAGATTGTCATTTGTGTTTTCGCTTGTATTTTTCGATTTGCTGTTCTTACGTGTTTCTCTTTTTGTAAGTAGATTGTTCACTCTTGTTAAGTGGAATAGATCTAATGGGATGGCTGGTGTGAAGCTTCTGCACATATTGTATTGCATTGATTCATAACAATTAGTATCACGGCTATTACTGGGTCACATCAAGTGCAACACTCAATTTTCTTTGGTGAAATTCTTCATGATTATTTATCATAGGTCATACTATTTGCTTAAGAGGAGGTTTTTTTTAACTGTTAGAAACTAGCACATGAAACTAACATCTTTTTATGATATTTCTTCACTTAATTTGTGATATTTTGTCTTAGCTTATTCGAAGTGACATGTATTTCAATTATTTGAGTAATGATGTAATTTTCCATATTTGTTATTAATAAGAGTCTTTTTTCATATTTCATCTTTAGATTATTTTATTTAATTATTTTAAGGTAAGTATTTAGATATAAATTTTATATTGGAATATATTTGATCAGGGTAGTCTTCGGGTCCTCTTTTGCTCATCTTATATAATATATATATATATATATATACTACCTTATATACATATATATTATATATTATATATACTATACTATATATTATTATATATATATATTACTATATTATATTATATTTTATCTATTATCATTTATGAGATTTCAACATGCCGGTATCATGTCCATAGGAGGGATTTCCTCCTTGACGCTCTAAATCACATGAATTGATGCGATTATCTGTCTGCGATGATGCCGCTCCGTGAAACTTTGATTCTACATATTATAAAACCCCAACATCACCAAGTTTGGGTGAACCCGTCGTGTTTGCATCCCTTTCACTCCCACTTTGTATCTAATTTTAAACGTGTGTGTTTTGATATAATATTAGACACTTTTTCACATGGCCTCGATGGAGCGTCTCAACGATGACGGATTCACCCCCAAACTTGGTGTTTGGTGGTTTTAGAATATGTAGATCAAGTTCAAGGAGCGCGTAATTCTTATCCATAATGTCGACTTCAATCATGTGATTTTAGAGGCGTCAAGTTGCAGCGAAAATTCCCCTCCCTATGACAAGATTAACCCATTAATCCTCTCTCTCTCTCTCTTCTCTCCTCTCTCTTCTATATCATTATTATTATATAATATATATATATATATATATATATATATGATATATTACTATACTATATTATATATGATATACTAAAATGAATACATTCAATTGATCATCCTATTTTAGTGCCCCTTCATAGTTGAAATATGGAAGGAGGTTCTCTTGTGGAATGGCCTTTCCTTTTGGCCTATAGATTGGAGGAAATCTTTTAGAGTCAGTAAGCACTGTTAAAAAGAAATTTCAATATTAGAATATATTAGAATTCTAGTTGTTGTTTTTATTATGTTTATTTACATGGTAAAGAAGTTTATCATTTCATATTTGTATCTTCTTATAATATATGTAATGTAATAGATATTTCCTTATTAAGCTCTATGATATATTTTAGAAAGTCCTAGAAATAAAAAAAGATAAAAAAAAGCATTAAAAACTTTGTGTGAAATGATCAAATTATCCTCATAATTTTAGTGTGACGAACGAGAACGTTTCCATATCCTTCTAGCTTTTTCTGCCATCCACGAGGTTTTGAATATAGCAGTACAGATTTTCTATCATCAAAGAGAAGTTTTTGATACTACAAATAAATTATTGTCAAGGAGAGTTGACGCAGCGCGGAAGTTGTAACTGTAGGCGTCGAAAATTGCCTATAGGTCTCCACGAACAGCTCGAAGCTAAGAGAAGATGATGAATGTTACTATCCAAGTCACAAAAGCTGGATTGACGTTGACGAACGCTTGAAGTGAATCGACGAACTATGTGAAGCAACGAAGTTTTAAAATAACGAGGATACGAACTGATCGGGAGCCCCGTGTCACTTACAAAAGGCAAAACACCCATCGTATCCTAGTTTACTCCACAATAATCCAATCATCGGAGCTTATATATCTCCTCGTCGGCTTTCCAACGCACTTTGAATCACTCAAATCCGAATTCGGATGAAGAAGTTACGGTGGAAATGGACAAGCGCACAAAACGGATTGTCTCAGCCTAAGTTAAGACACCCCGAGGTGTCTCGACCCAACCGAGACACCCAAGGGTGTCTCGGCCTCACTGAGACGCCCGAGGGTGTCTTAGACCCTAAAAATTGGATTTTTTGGCTGTTATGTAGTTTTAACCGCCTGGATTCCCCAGAGCCTATAAATACAGCCCCAGGACCTTCATTTTTTAGGATCTGTAATTTTTGGAGAATTGGCGAAACCCTGCCGGACTGAAGATTGATCGAGTTCTTCAGCACAGGAGAGAAAGGTTCTTCAGATCTACATCGCCCGTGTTCGTTTCTTATGATTATCCCGTTGCGGTAATCTTAGGAAGAGCAATTATCTCGCCATTGTCGAGATAAGCGCTTCTGCTTCTAGATTCCTTCGCGAATCGACGAAGTTTTGGATCTGATCTAATTGTCAGGTGGTCCACGGATATTGACGTCCCCGTCACCGGCCAAAAACCCACGCAAGCAAGAGACGACGAACGGATCTTGTGTTATTTTCGAGAGAGTTGTAATTCCTTTATTTCTTTCTTTTGTTGAATATTTGAATTCTTTGTAAACGACTAAAGTTATAATGAATTCAGTAATAAAGGCAACTTTCAGCGAAAACAAGCTGGCAACCACAGTAGGAGCCAACAGCTTCGCTGCCGAAGCTCCGCAGCCAACGATCAAGATCCCCGTGGCTGAAGAGGTCGAATACGAGTTCGACCAACAGAAATTTGAGGAGTATGTCTCCTCCTCCTCCTCCTCCTCCAGATCTGCCTCGGCTCACAAGTGCAGGAAGGTCTCCTCCTCCTGGAAGATCCGTCGGTCTTCAGATCTGAAGACCCAAGAAGGCGATCTCCCCACTACCACTGCTGCAATTGCACCTCGTAATAATCCGCCAGCGTCCAATGAAGCCAGATCTACAGATCTGAACTCCTCCTCGATCAAGGAGTCGACTGCTGAAGGTGCGCCAATTTTATCAAAGAGAGCACGTCAAAGGCAACGCCGACGCCTCGTGTGCTAATTCGCCAAGGTTTTGGATCAGGTGGACAGACTCCGTTACCAAGCGGATTTGAAGTTCAGAAAGCGCCAAGTGGCTAAGTTATCATCACAACAAGCATCGGGATCCTCCTCCCAACCTCCAATTTACAAATGGGTTCGGATCAAACTAACACGTTCGACTCTCGAGGAGCGCATCCAGAAGCGCCGCACACTTCTTGCGCATGCCCAGATCCTTATGCGAATGGCACGAGAATTGCAGCGGGAAGAAGTGGTCAAGAAACCACCAAGATTTAAGCAAGTTTGGGTGCCGAAGGCAAAAATAATGCCTCTACCCAAGAGACACCAGTCGTGTCTCTCATTCGATTCCAGATCCGAGGCTGCTCTCCAGCCTTCGTCAACTTTAGATCCTGCTCCTATTGCTCCCGTACCTCTGGTGAGGCCCTACGACAGCGTGGATCTCTCTAAATCCAAAATTCCATTGAAGCATCTCCTCGGTTCTCTACCCGAAGATCGAGGCAAAGCGTTTGTTAAGGAATGCTTGGAACCGTTGAAGGAACCCCGAGCAAACATCCAGACTGGGGGTCGTACGCGACCTCCTAACAAGTTGATTCCTGTAACCACCGGCTTGGGGGTGCATACAGAAGGTCAGGAGCCCGTTAAGGTTTTACCCTTAGAAAAGTATGATTCCAAACGAGTGACTCCTGCAGACGCCAACAAGGTATTGTTTACTCAGAAGAAAACACGTCAAGCAGACTAACGCGTTATACATGAGAATTCATATAAACAGCCGATAGGTTACTCTGACCGCAACGTCGATGAATTGTACTATCGGGCTGGGGGTACGAATAAATCTCGAAAGAGAGATACCCGAAAAGCGAACTCTCACTGTCCGTGTACCAAAATTATCAGGGTAGTATTATCAGCGTGTAGCTACCCCAGGACCACTCCACAGTTGGTCTCAGTATTTGAGAGGATCTCCACTGAAGCATCAAAGCCCAAATCAAGACATTTTCGCAAAAAACGATCGGTTGTTCAAGATGACGAACTCCCAGCAGTTACTATCAACGTGGTCGATAAGGGGAAGTCTCTGATTAGTTCAAATAGCTCCAACCCCAATTTCAATCCAGGAAGAAGAGTTAATTCGGGGATAGCCCAACTAATGTCTCGGCTCCAGTTAGAAGCCGTCGGGCCTGAACAACCCCCAGTCACCACTAACATGGTTGATAAGGGAAAATCGACCCGGCCTTCAAGTTCAGACCCCCTCATTTCGCATCGTTTGACTCGGCTACGCGCGGGAACTACTAGACGTAGGGACTATCTGAGGATGAATAGAGGACTATCCTCAGACGATGACCATATCCAGTCCCGGACAATCCCGTGAAGTGTTTATAATTAACACTGAGGAAATAACCAAAATGGTTGAGGATGCTCTAGCCAAGCAGAAGCAAGCATTCAAAATCGAAATAGAAATGACCATGCAGGAGATGAGACAAATGTACGACCAACAGATCCGAGCCTTATCAAATCAGATAGTTGAGTCCAGCCGTCATGACGATGTCAGTCAAGTAGCTAGCGATTCAGATGTGGATGAACACATCAATGCTGATAACCCCCCTGTTGATTGAAATGCTAGGGGTAGTCCCGCCAAAGATAATAATGCCGGGGTTGACCACATTGTTCCTCTCAGAAATCGTCCGAAACATGATACAGACGAGGACGAGAAGATGAAAGATCTCGAGAGCAAAATTAATGCTCTAATGTCTGCTCGAGAGGTAAAGAAGACCGGCATTCCGTGTCCTTACCCGGAAGAGTGGGATTCGATCCAGTATCCGTCGAAGTTCAACCTGATCAACTTTACGCCGTTCGACAGGAAGGGCTCTCCAACTCAGCATCTAATCTACTTCAAGTCCCACTTGGGCACGATCTCCGATAATGAAGCCTTGATGGTTCGGTTATTCGTCGGCACCCTTCGCGGGCCTACCTTCGATTGGTATCGCCGTCTCAAGCCTGGAAGCATCAACAGCTGGGACGATATGGAGAGCTCATTCCTCGGCAAATTCTTTGAAGACGACGCCGTGATATCCATCAGGACACTCTTTGAGGAGAAACAGGAAGACGAAGAGATAGTCGACGACTTCATCAAGCGTTTCCGGAATAAGGCGATGAACTGCCGAGATCCGATTATGGAGGACTTCATCCTCCAAACATGTCATAACAACCTATCTATTGAGATATTGGAAGTTATGGGAGTCGCACTGTTCAATACTTAGAAAGACTTGAAGGTGCGCAGCGAACAAGCCGAATGCTTCCTCATAAGGAAGAAGACCGAAAGAAGCCAGCGGTCAATGCCTGTGGTTGCCGGTAATAATTATCAGATGTCACAATAACAACCTCAAAAACAGCAAAGGACTCTAGATCCAAGACTCCAAAAAGAGTACTCTTTCAAGGATGAGGAAGTTCCAGATATTTTCGAGTACCTCCTGAATAACGGTAAGATTGAGCTACCACCGATTAAAGATCAGGAGGGAGCTAAGAGGATTACAGACCTAAACTACTATGCATACCACAGGAGAGTTCTCCATTCTACTGAGGTTTGTTTCGGTCTAAAGAACAAGATTCAAGCTCTAATCGACTCTGACGCCATAAAGCTAAAATAAGCTGAATGACGGTGCACCACTCCGAAAAGTATAAGAGTATAAACTGCTCCTTCACACTCCGAAGAGTATACGAGTATAAACTGCTTCTCAATCCTCCAACCGGTATAAGAGGTTAAACTGCTCCCTGACACTCCAATAGGTATATGAGTCTAAACTGTTTCTTTTCTTTCACGGGGAGTTCTTAGAGAGTACCATGCCTGGTATTCTTAAGGATAACCCGGTCATGCAACTGAGTACAACATTAGACCTAGTTTCGCGAAGAAAGCTTGGGGTGGATAATTCATGTAACGGGAAGTTCCCGAGAGAATTCTATATAGTATATTCTTAGGGATAACCCGGCCACTACAAGAAGGTGATGAATAAGAAACTCTCACTCAAACTCCCGCTACATCTGTACACTCAACATTCTCATTGTTAGAATCCGAACATAGTATTCAGAATTTTAATCTCCTGATCATTGATAATTATCAAAACCATCCGTGTTAAGTATTTATCACTTAACACCAGGAACCCCCTCTGAGCGACTTGTACAAGTCAAACCTTTAAATAGTTAGGACCATAACCAAAATCCCCTCTTGATTCCTTCCATGAACAAGAGGTCCACAAATTAAACGATCAAATCTTTAAACAATTAGGGTCGTCTCAAATTCCTAACTTGGTCAAACCTTTAAACAGTTAGGACCACAACCAAAATCCCCTCTCGATTCCTTCCTTGAACGAGAGGTCCAAAAATTGAACGATCAAACCTTTAAACAGTTAGGGTCGTCTTAAATTCTCAACTTGGTCAAACCTTTAAACAGTTAGGACCACAACCAAAATCCCCTCTCGATTCCTTCCATGAACGAGAGGTCCACAAATTGAGCGATCAAACCTTTAAACAGTTAGGGTCGTCTCAAATTCTAACTTGGTCAAACCTTTAAACAGTTAGGACCACAACCAAAATCCCCTCTCGATTCCTTCCATGAACGAGAGGTCCACAAATTGAACGATCAAACCTTTAAACAGTTAGGATCGTCTCAAATTCCTATCTCGGTCAAACCTTTAAACAGTTAGGACCACAATCAAAATCCCCTCTCAATTCCTTCCATGAACGAGAGGTCCATAAATTGAATGATCAAACCTTTAAACAGTTAGGGTCGTCTCAAATTCCCATCTTGGTCAAACCTTTAAACAGTTAGGACCATAACCAAAATCCCCTCTTGATTCCTTCTATGAACGAGAGGTCCACTTTTAATTTGAGTAATCAAATCTATGAAAGTTAGGATTGCCTCCAACCTCACTTGGTCAAACCTGCAGATAGTTAGGACCAAGACCGGAATGCCCCTTTCGATAAACGAAAGGCTTCCATCTTTTCCTATTCAGCCAAACCTATAAAAGTTAGGACCGAAATCGGAATTTCACCTCAATGAATGAGGAATTCTTTTTTTTTGGATTAAGCAACCAATCATATAAAAGTTAGGGTTGCTGGAATCTTTTCGATTCTCAGAGTGGAGATCCCACTCTTAGTTTTAGTTTTCCGGATTCTTAGGGTGGAGATCCCACTTCGAGTTTCCTTGGCAACTGGAGATAGAATATAAAAATCTTCCTCTTCGGTTTCGGGAGATAGAATATAAAATTCTTCCTCTCTCATTTTTTTGACACCATCCTTCAACTCCTAAAAGCCGTGCCTTACATGTGTGGGGAATTTTATCCCTAATCCTAAGTAGGGATAAGTCAACGCCTAACACGCGTTACCGGTTTAGTCTTTTACCGATTGAAAAAGACACAAGAATTCCAGTCTGGGGAATTTTATCCCGAATCCTAAGTAGGGATAAGTCAACGCCTAACATGCGTTGCCATTTTAGTCTTTCACCGATTGAAGACGACACCAGAATTCCAGTCCAGGGAATTTTATCCCGAAGCCTAAGTAGGGATAAGTCAGCGCCTAACACGCGTCGCCGGGTAGTCTATTCCCATAAGAAAGATGAAATCTACGTATTCAATATCGTAGCACTAAAGGAGTTAACTCTTTTAGCATAACGTTACATACAGAACAGATTTAAACAATCTGCATGCTAGCCTGACTCAAACGGTAGTCGGTAAAGGCTCATCAAATCCGTTGATGGCTGAGGGTTTGCCAAAAATCCTCTAAGTGTGAAAGTCATTGACGTACCAGCTTTATTTAACTAGTCTCGTGACTCGAGCATCCAACAACTTCGGGATAAGATCCATATTTGCAGACGAATTAGCTTTAACAATTGGTCCTGCAACCCTAACTGTTAGGACCGCCATACTCTAATACCTTAAGAGCTTAAACTGTGTATACTCCAGCAAACGTACGAGTATAAACTATGTTAACGTCGGGCGATCCGAAACCCTAGGTTAATGCCAGTCAACGCGTAACCCTAGGTCAACGCCGGTCAACGCGTTGCAATGAAAAAGTCAACGTCGAACGATTCGAAACCCTAGGGTAACGCCGATCAATGCACCCTAGGTCAATGCCGGTCAACGCGCTGTGATGAAAAAGTCGACGACGGACGATTCGAAACCCTAGGTTAATGCCGGTCAACGCGTAACCCTAAGTCAACGCCCGTGAATGCGTTGCAATGAAAAAGTCAACGCCGGGCGATTCGAAACCCTAGGTTAACATTGGCCAACGCGTAACCCTAGGTCAACGCCAGTCAACACGTTGCGATGAAAAAGTCAACGTTCAACGATTTAAACCTATGAGTCAACGCTGGTCAACGTGTTATGATAAAAAGCCAGCGTACGACGATCTGAAACCCTAAGTCAGCACGATGTGACGGAGATAGTTAGTTCTAAGTCAACTCAACGACACGAGACAAACTCAACTCATCAGTTTTAGATTCGAGACTTCGATGACGGCTAGACGATAAACGCAGTGCCAGAAGAACTTCATCTATTCGTCAAAACATCGAATAGACTGAAAATCGAAGGAGTCAAGAATTGAAGCTAACTATAGGTCCTGTACGCCGACCGAAGGCTAGACTAATCACATCCAAAGTATTCCAGCCTCTTCTATAAAAGAAAGGAGACTGAAACGCTTTGGAGGGGGTATCTGTAGGCGTCGAAAATTACCTATAGGTCTCCACGAACAGCTCAAAGCTAAGAGAAGACGATGAACGTTACTATCCAATTCACAGAAGTTGGATTGACGTCGATGAACGTTTAAAGTGAATCGACGAACTACGTGAAGTAATGGAGTTTGAAAATAACGAGGATATGAACTGATCGGGTGTCTCGGCCTCGCTGAGACGCCCGAGGGTGTCTTAGACCCTAAAAATCGGATTTTTTGGCTGTTATGCGGTTTTAACCGCCTGGATTCCCCGGAGCCTATAAATACAACCCCAGGACCTTCATTTTTTAGGATCTAGAATTTTTGGAGAATTGACGAAGCCCTACCAGACTGAAGATTGATCAAGTTCTTCAGCACAGGAGAGAAAGGTTCTTCAGATCTACATCGCCCGTGTCCGTTCCTTAGGATTATCCCGTTGCGGTAATCTTAAGAAGAGCAATTATCTCACCATTGTTGAGATAAGCGCTTCTGTTTCTAGATTCCTTCACGAATTGACGAAGTTTTGGATCTGATCTAATTGTCAGGTGGTCCACGGATATTGACGTCCCCGTCACCGGCCAAAAACCCACGCAAGCAAGAGACGACGAACAGATCTTGTGTTATTTTCGAGAGAGTTGTAATTCCTTTATTTCTTTCTTTTGTTGATTATTGAATTCTTTGTAAATGACTAAAGTTATAATGAATTCAGTAATAAAGGCAACTTTCAGTGAAAACAGTAACCTCGGAATCCACCAAGGGTGTTCTCTAAATCCACAAAGAACGATCTTCGAATCTACGAAGAACTTCGAATCCACGAAGAAAATATTGAAAAGAGAAATTTTATTGATGAAAAGTTATCTCTCTAGGGCTTACAAGACTCTTCTTAAATAGAAAAAGAAACAAGACTCCTACAAGGACTTTAATTCCTGCAAGGACTCAAACTTTACCAAAAATAGTAAAAGAATTCCTAAAATATTAAAACTCCTAAAAAGACTCCTTATGATTAGGAAAGTCCACCGGTCAAATCTGAGATCAAACCGGATTTGTTTCCTAAACAAAACAGACTCCTAAAATATTACTATGAGATCAAACCGGATTTGTTTCCTAAACAAAACAGACTCCTAAAATATTACTAAAAATAGTAAAAAACGAACAAAAATACAAATATCTCTCAAACCGTAAGGAATTTGACGAAACAAAAAACAAAAAACAACCTGAAGGGGTAAGTTTGGATGGCTCCGTCTCATCGAGATAGTCGATTTTCATATATAATTCATCCAATTCCGACGTACGGTTTGAAAGTTACGACCGTTTCTTCGAAACAAGTTATTTTCTTCGACCAGGCCCACATTTTGGCTTGCGACTGTCCCACTTTGACATAAACGTGTCTGCTGTGTATTCTACATCAATCCCCCTGCTTGAAAAGAACTCGACCCCGAGCTTACACTTGCATGAATAGCTGTTTCTTCTGGTGGGTAATACTCAAACAAATCTGCAACATTGAAACTAGGAGAAATACCCAAATCTGTAGGAAGGTCAACCACATAAGCATTGTCGCTAATCTTCTTTAGTATTTTGCATGGACCATACTTCTTATTATTCAGCATGTTGTAGGTGCCCACGGGAAAATGTTCTTTTCGCAGAAACACCATCACCATGTATCCTTCTTCAAACACCTTCTTCCTCCTGTGTTGATCAGCATCGGCTTTATATTTAGCATTAGACTGCTCTATCTTTTCCTTCACCTCGTACTGGATAGCACGTATCTTTTCAACCATATGAACCGCAGGAACACTCTGTCCGGGAAGCTTAGGCAATGGAGCAAGGTCGAGATAATGATTCGGAAGCCTTCCATACACAATCATAAAGGGTGCCTTGCTTGTAGTTCGACTCTCCATACAGTTATAAGAAAACTCAGCATGTGCCAAAGCAAGATCCCACTGTTTTGGTCGATCTCCAGAGATGGATCTAAGAATATTACCGAGTGTGCGATTGACCACTTCAGTTTGGCCATCTGTTTGAGGGTGATAGGCAGTACTAAACTTAAGAGAAGTATTGAATCGCTGCCACAAAGTTCTCCAAAAGTGAGATAAGAACTTAGAATCTCGATCGGATGTAATGGACTTCGGCACTCCATGAAGGCGAACTATCTCCCGAAAGAAAAGATTGGCAATATTGCTCGCATCTGCAGTCTTCTTGCACGGAATAAAGTGTGCCATCTTCGAAAACCTGTCAACCACAACAAAAATAGAATCCATGCCTCGTTAGGTTCGAGGCAGTCCTAACACAAAGTCCATAGAGATATCATGCCATGGTGCATCAGGAATAGGTAAAGGTGTATACAATCTCGTATTCTGAGACTGTCCCTTAGCAACTTGACAAATTGGACAACGCCGCACATATTTTTCTTCTCCCTTCTTCAACTGAGGCTAGTAATATCGTTCTTTAATGGCTGCAATTGTTTTATCACGTCCTAAATGTCCTTCTAGTTCGCCAGCATGAAGGTCTCGAATTATCTGCTCTCTTAGTGAACTCTGGGGTATGCACAATTGATCGCCATGAAATAGATAACCATCCTGAATTGAAGGAAATCGTGCTATGTCTACATGCATAATACACAGTGGAAGACATGTATGTACAAAAATACTAAGCATGTAGAGAGCATGAAATATTCATATGGATCGTCTAATTAAATCTAACATGATCCTTATTATTAAGTGAGCATACAAGAGTTAGAAAGTCATACTTTCGTAGCGTGATTCGATGGAAGATCGAATAACCCCTAGCTCTTGCTCCTTGTAGTAGAAAATCTCCTCGTAGTGGATCTCCAAGTCTTCAAGTGGGCTTGATAAAATGGGAGTCTTCTTAAGACACAAGGCAAGATATCCACCCCGGGATTCTAAAAATCCTACTACTTCCTCTTGCTCAAAGATTGCTAAAGTTTAGTAAGAGGAGAGCTCTCTTTTATTCTCTTATGGAAAAAAACACTTAGGCAATTTTTTATTTACCTTTCCATAAGAAAAAGTGCTCATATTTATAGAGTGAAATGTGTTCATGATATGAATAACTCATCCTATGAGTCATGCAATGAATCATTAAAAAATTAATGATTAATCAAGTGAGTCATGCAATGAATCATCTTATGAATCATTACATTTCAAAACCATGTGCTAATAAACCATGTGCTCAAACCATACCACTAAGTGACTCATCTCATGACTCATTATACATGGTATGTGTATTTTATAAATAAGAATACCAAATTATTATCATTAATACAGTATTTCATAAATACGGTATATAGTATTATTCCAATCTTTAACTAATTAGTCACTATATGACCAAATAAATCAAGAGTTGACCAAAAGTCAATTGTTGACCAAAAAGTCAACTAGTTGACTAAAAGTTAACTTTATAGGAAAAATACTGGAATTCATTTCCTAAGCACATAGCATTCTGATTTTACCGATATACATAACCGTTTATGTGTATCCGGAAGAAATCATATATGCGTATCAATCATACGCATCACTCCATAAATTGTGTTTCATAGGATTCAAGTACGCGCTTGGTGTGACTCTAGGGCCCAACTTAAAAAACTCGATAGTGGATCATATCCATAAGTACAACAGAGGTGCTAGCTACACATGAAGATCACCCGGGTATAAGTTGTGATAAAGGTCTGCAAGATGCTTATCCAATTTTATCAGGACACTCAATGATAATACCGTACAGTCCGATCTCTTCGTCAAACCATGTCAAACTATTGAGCCTAGGGTATGGCAAACTGGCAAACCCTAATAGCTTGATTAGTGTTTATTGATATTAAACTCATAACCTATAAGATCAAACTGACACTCAGTTTATCTTATTCACCTTGGCCAAGGATTTCCAGGCTATAGTTATATCAAACAATCTTATGACATCAACCCCTATACTGGGAGAGACGAATCCCTTCTTGGCATCTCAATATCTACTTATGTCTCGGGATGTACCCAACAAGAACCGTTATGCACAATTCAATAAGAACTGTGGTTAGGTAAAAGTCTAAATACATCTTTACTGACATATAAGATATTGCACTCATGCCTCAGGTCAAGAGACTACTATGTACTATATCACTTGAGAACTTCTATTTGACAGTTAAGTATATTACCAACTAGATGTTCTCGGCGAGTCGTTCAGTCAACTCATTCACTAATGAGTCACCTGTATACTGTATCTTGATGTCTCACATCAATGATCTAAGAGATTGATCATCTCCTTCAAAAGGAGAAATAAAGCATACACTAGTCTAAACCAAAGTGATGATGTCCTATCTCAACACTTCATCAACTAGGAACATTTTAGAATATACGTTACCGACTAATCAGATCTCTTCATTACGATCACTATCCGAAATGTCTGATAGTCTAGTATTTATTCTAAGGACATTATCTGTATTTTTAGAACATCAGATAAATCTGACCAAAATAGCATACTATCATTTTGAACAAGGATGTTATATACATATAGGTCCTGTTACAATATACAATAATTGCCTGCAGGGCACCTATATCTAACATGAATATGAAAGCCTTTGACTGATTTATTTTGAAGACAGTCATCCCAAATCTTCTTAAAATCTTCATCCTCTGCATACAGCTCCTTAAGGTACTCAAACCCAATCACTTCAGCCTTCAAAGTTACCAACAATCCAGCTCTCCTACTGAGTGCATCTGCAACCTTATTCTGTTGCCCGGATTTATGCTTTAAAACAAAGGTGAAACGCTACAGATATGCAATCCAACAAGCATGCATACGGTTGACGGTAGTCTGACTATTAAGGGTCTTCAAAGCCTGATGATCAGTGTGAAGCAGAAACTCTCTCGAGATCAAATAGTGCTCTCAATGCTTCAAAGACTGAACTATGGCATATAACTCCAGCTCATATGTGGTCCACTTCTGCCGAGCTTCGCTGAGTTTCTCACTGTAAAAGGTAACTAGACGCCCTTCCTAAGATAAAACACCATCAATTCCTATGATGGACGCATCATAATCAACTTCAAAGACTTTTTGAAAATCTGAAAGTGCAAGCATAGGTACGGTGGACAACTTCTCCTTGATCAGTGCAAAGCTACGATCTACATCTTCCCCCCAATTGAACTTCCCTTTTTTCATGCATTTAGTTATAGGTGCTACAATGCTGCTGAAATTTCTTACAAATCTCCTATAGAATGTTGCTAGGCCATGAAAACTACGAACTTCGCTGACAGTCTTCGGGGAAGGCCAATCTCTAATAGCACGAACCTTCTCTTCATCAACATGAATACCCTATGCACTAACAACAAAGCCTAGAAAAACGAGGCTACTGGTCATGAAGTAGCACTTCTTCAGATTGATGTACGACTTGTTCTTCTGCAAAACTGTTAGTACCTCCCTCAAGTGGACCAGATGTGCAGCCTCACTCTGGCTATAAATCAGGATATCATCAAAGTAAACTACGACGAACTTGCCGATAAAGTGTTTTAATACCTGATTCATCAATTGCATAAAAGTGCTAGGGGCATTAGAAAGACCAAAAGGCATGACTAGCCACTCGTACATGCCATCTTTTGTCTTGAAAGCAGTCTTCCACTCATCTCCTTCCCTAATCCCAATCTGATGATAGCCGCTCTTGAGATCTATCTTGGAGAATACTTTTGAACCAGATAACATATCTAGCATGTCTTCCAAGTATGAAATAGGAAATATATACTTCACTGTAATCTTGTTGATAGCCCTACTGTCCACACACATACGCCACTCTCTGTTCTTCTTTGGGACTAGTAGTGCTGGCACTGCACACGGACTCATGCTAGGTCGTATAAGGCCCTTCTGGATGAGATCATCCACCTGCTTTTGCAAAATCTCTTCTTCCTTTGGACTCATCCTATAGTGTGGCAAATTTGGTAGTCGAGATCCAGGGATAAAGTCGATCTGATGTTGAACGTCCCTAAGCATGGGTAATTCAGAAGAAAGATCATCAGGCATAACTGCATCAAACTGCTGTAAGAGGGTCTGTACTTCAGGTGGAATTTCGACAGTGGCAGACTCCTCTTTTCCCAAAACTACAAGGGCATAAATCTCATCATACTGCTTCACATCTTTCATAAAGCCTTCATTGTCAACGACTAAGAAATTCTTCTTTTCAGCCACATTAGTTTTGACAGGCCCCTTCTCGGTTAGAGGCTTGAGCACAATTCGGCGACCATCCTTCTTGAAGATGTAAACGTTATCTTTCCACCTATGCGTGGCATCAACATCAAACTGCCAAGGTATGCCTAACAACATATGACATGCATCCATCTCTACTACATCACACAATGCCTCATCCACATAGGTTCGGCCAATGGAAAAGGATACCTGACACACTTCATCAACCTGTACGTCATTACCCTTGCGAATCCAACCGATCTTGTAAGGAGCGGGATGCTTCTCCGTCTTCAGTCCTAACTTCTCCACCATGTGCCGAGAGACAATATTCTCGCTGCTCCCACTATCAATAATGACATCACAGATCTTCTGTTGCACCGTGCATCTCGTTCGAAAGATGTTATGCCTCTGTAGTGGTTCTTCTACTTTTGGAGCCAACAATAGTCGCCGCACAACACATAAGAGTTGTTCCCCATCATCATCAGCATCCAACCCATCATCATAGTCTTCAACATCGTCTCGGTCTGTATCCTCATCTTCATGATCCACCATGTTCACAGTACCTCTCTTAGGGCACTGATTGGACCGATGACCAGGCTGTCCACATCTGTAACACTTGATCGGGTCAGGCTTGGCATAAGGGTTCGTTGGGGTAGGCTTCTTTGCTGTTGTTGTCGTTGGACCCTTGCCCTTCTCTGTTGTTGCATCCTGCTCAGAAATAGTTTGAGACTGTTTACTTCCACCACGTTTGAAACTCGTGCACGACCCGTCGGAAGCTGCCCATGATCCTTTAATATTTCGTTCGAGTTGTCGCTCCACCTTCTTGGCTAGGCTAACTATATCTGCTAAGGTATAGGTCTGCTAAAGAGATACACGATCCTGAATCGCCATCCTTAATCCCCCTGTATATTGAGACATCTGTTGGGCCTCGCTCTCGTTCAAGTTGTTGTAGGATGACAGCCGATAAAATTCCCACGTGTACTCATCCACGGTTCTTCCACCTTGCTTACAATTTTGGTACTGCCCGAATAATACTTATTCATAATCACTTGGCAGAAAACGGGCTCCCAGTAGCTTCTTCATCTTCTCCCACCTTTCGACCTTCGGCTTCCCTTAACGAGATCGATTCAGACAAACAGATTCCCACCAAGCTGAAGCTCCACCTTTGAGTCGGTAGGCCACCAATTTTACCTTGCGTTCTTCTGGGATCTCCATATACTCAAAGAACCTCTCTACTTCTACAATCCAGTCGAGGAACTCTTCAATATGCAGTTGCCCGTTGAAAGATGGCAGATCCATTTTCATCTTGAAACCTCCAACATCATAATTATCCCTTCGTCGTCGGTCTCTGCGATAAACACTGCGGCGTGGGGGTGCATAATGATCTTCCTCGCTGTCGGAATCTTTATACGAAGTCGACTCACGTCGTTGGCGACCATCAACGCGATTTCGATCTCCTGTCATGTCCAGACGCTCTACTGCCGCAGCTAGTCGCTCCATGACAGTCTTCATCTGATTAACATCTGCCTTTAGCACGTCGAACTCAGTTCGAGAGATATGGGCTTCATCATCTACCATTGGATCGGAGGAACAAGGCTCTGATACCAATTGACGTAGCGCGGAAGTTGTAACCTCGGAATCTACCAAGGGTGTTCTCTGAATCTACAAAGAACGATCTTCGAATCCATGAAGAAAATATTGAAAAGAGAAATTTTATTGATGAAAAGTTATCTCTCTAGGGCTTACAAGACTCTTCTTAAATAGAAAAAGAAATAAGACTCCTACAAGAACTCTAATTCCTACAAGGACTCAAACTTTACCAATAATAGTAAAAGAATTCCTAAAATATTAAAACTCCTAAAAAGACTCCTTATGATTAGGAAAGTCCACCGGTCAAATCTGAGATCAAACCGGATTTGTTTCCTAAACAAAAGACTCCTAAAATATTACTAAAAATAGTAAAAAATTGACAAAAATACAAATATCTCTCAAACCGTAAGAAATTTGGCGAAACGGAAAACGAAAACCAACCCGAAGGGGTAGGTTTGGATGGCTCCGTCTCGTCGAGATAGTCGATTTTCATATATAATTCGTCCAATTTTGATGTACGGTTTGAAAGTTACGACCGATTCTTCGAAACAAGTTATTTTCTTCGACCAGGCCCGCATTTGGGCTTGCGACTGTCCCATTTTGACATAAACGTGTCTGTTGTGTGTTCTACATGAAGAGTGGCTAAAGTAAATCGCCAAAAATTAAAGCAGTTCATGACATAGTATTAATTATGCATAATTCTCAAATCTACATTTAACCTACCGAATTAATAAGTAGTTTCTAGAAAACTAGGAGTTCGGTCTCGCAACCTGTATATAGACAAATAGTGCCGCTGTCCAGAGAAGCCGTTGAATAGCCTTTGGAGGCTGCATATCCTACAAAAGTTTGCTTTGAGCATGCTAGCTTTCTAGAAAGGCGGGGACTAAACAAGAGTTAATTTAAAAATATTCTTTGAACTTTGTTGGATGTTGCTAACAACTGCGCGGACTATTTTAATTCGATAAAACTCATTGGAGTTGTTGCCAAAACCTCTTAAACTGTTTTATTTCACTAAAATGCTTTAATTTGATGTTCTCTACCAAAGTCCGCAAAGTTAGGATATTTCTTAAATTAAACTTGAAATTAATACTTACTACATCTAGAATAAACAAATTGAGGGTTTTGACCAAGTCCCTTAACAATTATTTGACAAACCATGCCATAGGATATTCCTGTCAAGCCCAATAATTTGACCTCGTCCCTCTATAAATCTCTCAAATTTCTCCCTGTCGCTTCATTAACATCCAATAATTCCAATGGCAACTTGTCTAAATACCTTCCTTCTACTCCTCGTTTCCTTATCCACCACCCTTCCCTTCTCGTCTCAATCTCCTCCTCCCCAAAAGTCAACTCACTTACACCTCTACTTCCATGAAATCAACGCAGGCCCAAACAAGACGACCACCGTTGTCATCGCACCCTCAAACTCAACATCCTCAGGATTTGGAACCATCGTAGCATTCGACGATGAGCTAAGAGAAGGGCCTGATCCCAATTCAAAGCTCGTCGGACGGGCTCAGGGGCAAGGGTCTGCAGTGTCAAAAGAGGAGCAGGCGTATCTTTTCAATTCTAACTTCATATTCGTGGAGGGGGAGTACAATGGGAGTACTTTAGCTGTGTATGGGAGAATTGTGATTGCTTCGAGCATTCGAGAGTGGAGTATTATCGGAGGGACTGGAGAGTTTAGGCTCGCTCGTGGCTATGTTAATGGAACAGTGCTTAGCTCGCGGGCGGGTACTCTCCTTATAGAGCTCGATATTCGCGTGTTGTGAATGTAAAAGTTATTCTTGTGTTGTTTTGAGTGAAGAAGGTGATTCTACTGATCATAAGAGAAAAGAGATGTCGCAGGGTTCATTTGCATTTTACCTTGAATCTATATATTCGTTGGAAATTTTACTTTTTTTTTTGGTTATGGAATAAGAAATTACTGTAGATTATTCATGTAATGTTGCCAATCAAGTTTGTTAAAGTTGGATAATCTTCACTGCAGCTTGGGCTGTAGAGGAAGTATAACTTTATTCAAAATGTTATACCATTTAATGAACGATGATAGGCATCATGAGTTTACTTTTTATTTAGGTATAAACGTTACAACTGTCAATAAACAATTACTTCAAATTGTTGAAGTACCTCAAAGCCTACTTGTCGTAAAATGGAAGCAAAAGTTCACTCCACAGGAAAGACAAGATTTTTTGAAAATATGGACATGTTAAGTCTCATGTTTATGAGCCTACTATATAATCTAGTTTTGATAATTAACAAGCAATTCTTAACATCGTTTGTCGAGTGTTTATTTTACTCGTTAGGAATCCTACACAAAGATCCTTTTTTGATGTTGGATGGAATTGACCGTAAACGACGATATCTTGGAGGTTGGTGGAAATCGGAATGAAGCAATCATAATTCAAGTTAAGATTCATCATCGCTTCATCCGCAACCAAGACGATCTATTGAAGATCATTTGCCTTGGGTATATTAGTTTTTAGTTTATACTTTATGTGTTAATACTTAAAGCTCATATCATACACATACACGTTATTTTGTTTTGTTACATTATACGCTTCTTTGAGAAAATAACTCACTCTTGGTTTATTGACTTTATGATACAGTTTTATATCTTTTATAAAGTCTATAAATCTATTAAAAAGAATCTCAAAGTTTTCTTGAAAGAATATAATTAAAAATTAAGTTTTTAAAGATTTCGTATCTTGAATAGTTTGCAAAATACATGAGTTTTCACAATTGAGAAATACAATTTAAAAAATTTCTTCCCTAACTTGTTCATCATCATATATACAAATATTTTCTCAAGTTTTATTAATTTTTGAGTTGTTTTTTTTAAATTAAATGTACAAAAACATGTTTTCAGCAATTTTTTAGAATCAGAAATATCTATTTTAAAACAGTGATTTCTCATAAATACAAAGTGATATTTTAGAAAAAAAAAAAATTCTCCAACATATTTATCTTCAAGTGTAGAAATATTGTTTCAAAGTTTACTATTTTTGAAGTTGATTTGTTATTTTTAATTGATTTTAGAAAATCATCTACGCAAAATTTCAGAATCTGTCGTGCATGTTTTTAGTTGACCGATGCATTTTTTAGTCGACCGATAAGCATGTCAGTCGACCGAACAGATGTATCTTTTAGCATTTTGAATTTTTAAGCCTATCAGTCGATCGACACAATGATTTAGTTGACCGATAACGGCTAGTTTGACCAGTAATGCCTAGTTTTGGGGTGTTTTGGTTTGGGAGGCTCTATATATGCCTCATAACTCTTTTGTTTAGTTCATGGATGTTTAAATTGAGTTTATATCAGTTTTTTTCAAGGTTTTAAGCGTGTTTTGGTTTGTGCAAAAGAGTTTAACAAAGAGAAAGCTTTCAAATCTCGCTTTTGAGGAGTTCAACCTCAACCATCCACATCTACTTCTCTTTGTTAAGATAAGTTTTTGTAAACTCATTCTGTAGCCTATTTATATGTTGATTATCATATTTAAGCTAGATTTATTTGAGTTTAATTTTATTATTTATTGATTGCACACACAACCTTTTGAGCTTTAGTATTTCATATATCGTATATTTGGGTTGTGGATTTGTATCATTGAGAGAGCTTAATTTTCGTTCTCACTTGTTTAGAGAATAAAAACTCTTATTTGTGCTTATCATTGAGAGAACACGTCGTAATACACAAGGAAACTTAGAGGAGTGGTTGGGAGAGACGGGGTCAATTCCAAGAGGAGTGGTTTGGTTGTAAAAACCTTGGGAGAGGTAGTAATTCCAAGCACTTGAGGAAGGTGACACAGACTAGGCCAACACATAGAGAATTGTAATATGTATTGATAATTGTGTGAGTTGTAAAAGTTTTCGATGGGCTAGAAAACCAATTGTGTCGTTGATTTTATGATTAGTGGAGAATCTCCTCGAGGGTGAGGAGCGGAGACGTAGGTCGTGGGTTGACCAAACTCCATGATCAATTTCTTGTGTTTGTGTTTGGCATTGGCGTATGTTTCTCTTATATCTTGTGCTTATTATTTATATCGCCTATTTTCATATTGTTCATCCTTGCATATAATCCTTTTGAATATCATTCTTGCTAGGATAATTAGTTAATAAGCTTTTATTTAGCATCGAAATTGGATTAGATTAGCAAATACCCTATTCACCCCCCTCTAGGGTACTTTCCGGACAAATATATACTTTGAAGTCCTCGATATTAGTGGCAAGTGGTACTTGGAAAAGACCTAAGTAAGATTGCGCAGGGGTTAATGCGTATGTATGTAAGGTGTTGGGGAATTTTTGTCTTCCTACCTACTACGATTTGCTCAACTTGGAAGCCAACCCATAATCAATAAGATATAAAATCACCACAATTAAGAAGAAAGAACACTGAGATTTACGTCGTTTGATCGACCAACTTCGACCTACGTCCACGGGCAACAATATGAGAAATTCACCATGTATCAGGGAGAACTACAAGAGGAACCACTCAACTCTCGTCTCTCAATCTCTCAACCTCATATACATAATCAAATCTCATATTATCTCCAAAGCCCTCTCCTTACAATCTTTTGAACGGACAAAGAGTACGAAACCCTCTCCCAATGTTATAATCTTTTGCACAGATAAAGACTATGAAACCCTTGTCTCTCGCACAATATTCTTGAATCAGGCTACGCCCTCTGCTAACCCTAGATTATAAGAATATTGGCCCTCTCTCATCTGTTTAGTTTTTCCTCCAACAATAGAAGAATACATATAATAAAACCAAAACCCTATCTCTAGCCTAACTTTCTAATTAGAATAGGATTCAAACTCCTAATCATGATGAGACTTAATCTCCTAGTGATGATAGATCTCTAACCCTATCTAATTCTCATGAAGTTCTATAAAGAATCAAAGACATAATCGTAATAATCTCCACTTTGGATTTGATTCCCAAACTCCCTTGAAGACATATCATCATCGTTTTGAAACTTTTCCTCTCCCACTAGTATCTTCTATTTCTTTTGCACTTCAAATCGAAGCACCTGCATTCCTAATCAGAACACCTGCACTCTAACTGGATACCCGTATAACCCTCACTTTCATCTGTTTCACTGTGGTGCCTCTACCTCTCTTATGCGCACCAAGAGATCTTTGCCACCTCTAACATTAGAAGCAAATCAACCATACTTCTCCTCCCAAACTTAACTTGATAGTAGCCTTCCCCAACTTGTTGTCCTCGTACCCCACCTGCATTGCTCATCTCAAATCATATTAGTGCACCTCTCCTACTCCACACGACGAGCCGATTGCCTCTATCTCCTCAATCACTTGGCTTGGACCGAATATAAGCGCTCATCGTCTTCAAGTCTAATGCCACCATCTCCATCAGCATGTGTGTCACTCAGTCATGCATGCTCCTCTCACTACCAATTCGTCTCCACATAAGCCCTCTGTTGGTGACCGGTTGCACCTCCTTGAAACCGCGATTCACTACTGCAGTCGCCTGTAGATTTCACCGTCAGACACTACATTCCTCGGGTACTCTCCTCCGGACGATTAGTCGCTGTTAAATCCTCCTGTCAGGAATGGTCGTTCCTTCCTTTTTTTTCTTTTTCTTCATCTTGATTCTTGTAATGTAGATCTTCAATTTTGCATGACGTCGTCTTCTATCTTGTGAACTCGCTCTGGAATCCATCATTATGGCTCTGATACCATTTGTTAGAGAATTTTAGTCTCCTCGCCTACTACGATTTGCGCAACTTGGAAGCTAACCCACAATTAATAAAATATAAAATCACCACTATCAAGAAGAAAAAACACTGAGATTTATGTGGTTCGATTGACCAACTTCGACCTATGTCCACGGGCAACAATACGAGAAATCTATTGTGTATCAGGAAGAACTACAAGAGGAACCACTCAGCTATCGTCTCTCAATCTCTTAACCTCACATACATAATCAACTCTCATATTATCTCTAAATCTCTCTCCTTACAATCTTTTGAATTGACAAAGACTGTGAAACCCTCTCCCAATGTTGTAATTTTTTGCACAGACAAAGACTCCAAACCCTCACCTCTCGTATAATATTCTTGAATCAGGCTACACCCTTTGCTAACCCTAGATTACAAGAATATTAACTCTCTCTCATCTGCTTGGTTTTTTCTCCAACAATGGAAGAATATATATAGTGAAACCAAAACCATATCTCTAGCCTAACATCCTAATTAAAATATGATTCAAATTCCTAATCATGATAAGACTCAATCTTCTAATCATGATAGATCTCTAATCCTGTCTAAGTCTCATGATATTATACAAAGAATCAAAGACATAATCCCAACAGAAGGAAACACGTTAGTCCTATCTATTTAATGAATTGGATTTAAGAAAAGACTATGACTCTCTTGGCTAATGTAACTTTCTATTGGTGCACCCACTGCACTTTGTGTACCCTGTACACATCATATATATATATACTCCATGCCAAAAAATAATCAAGCAATTGTAAGACATTAGCAATCCTAGATTTACATATATAGAAACAGAATCAAAATAAAATATAATATATTATAAAGTCGTCATCAGTAATATTCTAAGGGTCTAAGGTCTCATTTATAATAAAGGTTCGTCATTAAAGATGTTGCACCTAAGGCTCAAGTGTTGCACTAGACACTCTTGGCTATTCCCTTTATTGGTAGACCCTTGATTATCTGAATCATAGAGATACATACAACACGACCTCTTCCTTCTCTTGGCTTTTATTGAAATGACAACTGAACTAGATATTATTCAATTTTCTAAACTAATTTGGGTCTATTAAATAATTAATGGTTGACATGCTATTACAACAGAGAATCGCACCATTCTCTTTATGTCGAGCTACAACTAGATTTTTTGAGAAACTGCATGATGAGACTGCGCAGTACTATCATGTATATTGCCTCATATTCCTCTCCAAGTGGAAAAAATGAATATACCATAGATGAGAAAAAAATGAGCAAAAGGTGACACTTGCTGATCCAGATCGTTAGCACAACCGACATCTGAATATACCATAGATGAGTGTTAATTTTTCCAAAGCACAATGATATAAATGCAGTCTTAAGTAAATATCTGAGGATCCTCTTGACTTATCTAAGTGAGTCATCAAGATTGGACTGATACCTTCTCATCAATCCTACCACTAAAGATGTGTCATGTCTTGTTCGCATACATGACTATCGACCACATTCCTGTAGGGGATAATTAATATTTACTTCTTCTTGCTTTAGTGTTGGGACATTGCTCTAAATTTAGAGTATGACTCTTAGCAATTAGAGTCCCAATGTCTTCATGTTGTTCCTAGCTAGCAATTTATCATAACTGTTAGGGTTCTGGTTTTGAACCTACACTCTTATTTTGTTTTGATGATTTTACAAACAATTTATAACTAATTTTTGTTTCCTAATGATTGTGACTTATTACAGGTTTATATCAGAGTTAAATATCCATATCAGCTATGTTTACAATCATTTATGTATTATTGTATATATCGTGTGTTATTATCTAAGCGCAATATATTTATACACACACTTAATATCATGTTTACATTGTATTGTTTTACAAAAGTTTTGCAATACTTCTCTTTATCAAAATCAAATGTATATGTTTACATATTTACACATATATGTGCACATTTGCTAAAACAATGATCTTTTATAAATGGCAAATGTAATTTCCAAATTTTTTTCACAAATACGTTTAATATCATGTTTATAAACTATTCAAAAAGATTTATATTTTTTTATAATTTATTTGATATTTTTTAACAAGGTTCAAAGTTGTAATTTTCTGTGTACATGTTTATGAGTCGACTCATGAACAGTATTGAGTCGACTCACAAACTGCTACGTAGTTTATAATTTATTTCTGATGAGTCAACTCACAAACATCATGAGTCGATCTATCAGGTTGAGTCGACTCATGCCTGTCATAAGTCGACTCAATTATGCTGGAAAATGAGTTTTGTTTCTGCTGAGTCGACTCATGATCTTATGAGTCGAGCCATGGTTTATGAGTCGACTCATGAATTTTATGAGTCGACCCATAAGTTGGTTTTTAGTCTGTAACGGCTACTTATGAGTCGACTTATGAATAGTACTGAGTCGACTCATAACACTATAATGGCTACTTTCAGTTTTTGTCTTCTTCTGGCTTTTTCGTCTTTTTATTTGGGTTCTTGCTAATGTTTTGGGATGTTATAAATACCCAAGTGCATTTAACATTCTGACCAACCAAGATATTTGTTTAATGAAGTTTATAAGTGTTTAAGAGGTGTTTAAAGCATTGTCTCAAGTTTTGTTTGAAAAGAGAAGTTTTACACAAAGAAGAAGCTTTCAATTTCAATTGAGGAATTCATCCTCATCATCATTTCTTCGGTTCTTTGTGTTCATAGAGAAGTTTTTCTAAACTCTTTTATATAGCTTATTGATTGTCAATTTCATATTCATATCTTGCTATATTAAATTGAGTTAGAATTTCATTGTTCTCATTCATCACACACACCCTTATTGAGCTTAGATTATTTCATACAATATATTAGTGTGTATTGGTGTGTGAATTAGTGAGAGTAAGCTTCATTGTGTTCTCATTCATTATAGAGAACAAAACAATATATTTGAAGTTATATTATGATTATCACTTGTAATACACTTGTACACCGAGAGAAGTGTGTGGTGAGAGACGGGGTCGAATCCAAGAAGAGTGGCGTCGGTTGACGAACCTAATGAGAGGTTGTATCCGAGCACTTGAGGAGAAGGACATGGGCTAGAGACCAACACTTAGAGTGTATAGTATGATTGCATAGTGATTGTTGTGAGAGTTTTCGGTGAGCATGAAAACCGAGTGTGTAGAAGTTCTGACTTCCAAACAGGGTTGTGGTAGTGGAGATTTCCTCGAGGTGAGGAGCGGGGACGTAGATCGTGGGGACCGAACCTCGTTAACATATTGTGTGTTTGTGTTTGCTTGGCGTTCATCTTTATTTATGCTCACATCATATATCGCTTTCATCTCTTTATTATGTCACATTTAATTTACACTTGTGTTTATATATCCATGCATATATTTCACCATATAGGATATATCCCTTTGTTCATATTGCATATTCTTGTTCATAATATATTGTATATCTATCTTGCAATAATAATTCATTAATAAATTTTAATTGGCATAAAATCGGATTAGATTAGCATAAAACCCGAATCACCCCTCCCCCCTCTAGGGTCTAACAATAACATATGATGACAACATCTCAAACTCTTATCAACTCGGTGTAGATAGACATAATTGTCTTGATCAATCATCATAAAATCATAAGTAGGGCTCTTTTAGTTGACCATTCTATGCTCATGTCCCTTCAGTTTGAAACATATATGTCGATATGCATAGGCTTTCTATTCTAGTTTTCCTAGAGAAAAACTATATTTAAGTCCATTGGACCGCAAGTCGATATGCACTATAAGAGTCAATTTTCTACAAAAGTTGATTATCTCCAAGAGAGAACATCTCATCATCTTTCACCCTAAAATGTTCGGTGTATACTTTNTTGAACTTAAAAACAAATTTGCTCTTAATAATCTAGCATTCAACTAGAAGATCCACCAAGTCCCTAACTTGATGCTTCCTCATGAACTCAAGGTACCCTTCTATTGCTTCTTTCCACTCTTTCATTGCAAATCAAATGATAATATCCTCATATAGTTTGGGCTGCATAATAACATACGGTAATGTCATTAATGTTTCTCGTCAATATCAAATAGTATGTGTACTAGTCCATAGAATGATCAACAAGGCAACAGAGATTCCTTAGATAGCTCCAGGTCATCTAAAGGTATCTTGCTCCCATTGTACCTAGCTGGTAGAGAAACCATCCTCTTTCATTACGGGCTCTGTAACAGTCTTCTTGATCTCGTATGATCACAAATCCTAAACTATCTCTTCTTTATGCAAGAAATCCTCTCTGAGGAACTCAATATCCCACAACTCCCTCAATCATAGTTCCATCGTAGTACTTTGACATAAACTCATCCCCAAAATTAGTGTATAGACATACACTTCTTCTCTCTAGGATGTAACTTCTCATATGAATAAGAAGTAGCATGTATGTGATCAATGCACCCACATGGACATAGTGATCCAAGCAAGTACTGACCCCCTACGAGGATCCCGTGTTTCTTTGGCGCGCCCCACCCCATTGTGAGAGTATTGCATTTTCAGCCTACACTTGCTGCTTGTAGCATGGATTCTTTAGATCTAAAGAATCCATGCTTCCCCTACCTCAGAGTGAGACTCTATCAAGAACTCAAAGAATAATGAGCTGGTTTTTTTTTCCTTCTCTCTTCTAGTTATCTCTTTATTTTAGAGGGGTGGATAAACCACTCTATCGAGTGTAAAACCCCAAAAATTTTTAAATTTATTTAATAAATTATTTGAAGTTTTATGGGTTTTATAATGTGTGCTTACCATTCTGTGACAAATGGAATCAGTTAGAATTTATTTTGAGTTGTTTGCAGCTCGGGTAACGGTACCGCAAGTCTATCATCGTACAGTAGTTTGAGCTATTTCTGCTAATCAGATAGGCTTCAGAATGGCGCCATCAATATTAGAATATGGTTTTTATGCTATGATCCTAGTGGTTTGATTTGGACTTCGTGTGCAGTTTCGGCCTCGGCGTCGCGAGACAGCTCGAAACCTGTAGTTTTTCATTTTTAATATTTTATTTGTAACTTGGATAGATATGCAATCAGCACCATCATCCTCATAACATCGAGATTGTACCAGGAGTAAATTAGCGATTTATTAGGACGCCGTAGAAAATTAGCTGAACTACGAGCTGATAAAATACTCGGATATATAACAATGTTTTATCTGCTTTGACTTAAGTTGTCATTTATTATGCAGAGTTGACTTATTCAACTTTTACCATAAGCCTTTGGATGAAGGTTTGGATATAGACTCTTGATTTTCTTTTAAGAGGATGAGAGTGTAAGAGAGAGAATTCATTCTTTCATGAACGTTCTCTCTCCTTTCTAACCCTCTTCTTCCTCCTCTCAAGCTCTCTTGAATCCATGACCATGGTGGACTAAAAAATTTTAGGAGGAATTTAAGGAAACTTTGTGAACAGAAAAGCTTGGCATCGAGCGGTGTTTGGGTCAGAAATTGTTGTTTTCATTGTAAAACTCATTACAACTTTAGTTGTTACAATAAGTCCAAAAAAAGAATATCTTTTTATAAGATCTTACACAATGAAAAAAAATAAAGAAAATTATAATCTCCTTCAAACAACACACAGCAGAGAATGTTTATTACCTATTGCTGTTTGTGTGAGATCTTTGCCGGTGTTGGGGTTTATCCGTGGACCGCCTACGGATTTGATCCGGTTGACAAAAGTATTGATCAAAGCTCTTACTTCACCAAAGAAGTATTCGCTGAAGTACTGATATCGACCAAGTGAAATCAGTACTTTTTTCAAGATTAAGACTAAGCCTAATCTCAAGGAAACGTGGAAACGGGCTTTAGATCCTTCGAAAGACTCCTTTATGCCGAAGTTCGTCGGGATTGCACTAGCCCTTGCTAAAATTCGTGGCTCTTGGCTCTTAAGTTTGGCAGCACCTCCTCATCTTGATAATAATTCGCCCTTTAGAAAGAAAGCCCTAGGCTCGTATTTATAGGGATTTGGTCATATCTTTAGTTGACAACGGCCTAACCACTCTTAGATATGATATCAAGTCAGTTGGGGCACCCTGGAATGAAGAAATCATGAAGAAACCACTTAAAAATAAGTTTCGGTGGTTTCGGGTGCGAGATAGGTCGAGCTGTCTTGACCTTGGCCGAGACAGCCAGGCCTATCTTGACTTTAGCCGAGACAGCTACAACTGTCTCAGCCTTGGCCGAGACAGGTTGAACTATCTCGGCCTTGGCCGAGACAGCCAGGCCTGTCTCGGCCTTGTCTCGACCTTAGTCGAGACAGGTTGGCCCGTCTCGGCCTTAGCCGAACCAGTCTGGGCAATTGCTTGATTCCCTATTTTGGCGTTTTTTGACTTTTTCGGACTTATATTTTCCTCCGTTTTGCATCTTTTATCACTTAGTCGACTTGTACGCTTTGCTAAATTGGTCGTTAGTTTCTTTACGGCTTTGGATAATCCAATTTGGATCCGATAATCTCCTCCGACTTGGATAATGATGTTCATTATCTTATCTTTGTCTTGAGCTGTATTCGGATACCTATAGGTATTTTTAGACGCCTACAGATACCACCTCCAAAGTATTTCAGACTCATTCTTCTATAGAAGAGTCTGGAATGCTTTGGATAAGATAGGCCCTATCTTCAACCTCTTCGGTATTTTGTCAAGGAGGTCACGTAGAAGGACCTGTGACTTACTTCAATTCTTGAATTCTTTAATCTACTCAGTATTTTGTCGAATAAATGAAGTTTTTCTGGTGTTGTGTTTATTATTTGCCCATTGTTGAAATCTTGAACTGGAGTTGGTGTGTGAATTTCTAAACTTAGCTTTTGTCATTGAGTTGACGTTGAACTAACCGTCTTTATCGGGAATTCATATCTGAATCGCAATTGAACTCCTTGGAATCATCCTTTAACCCGAATTTTTTTTCTTTAGCCTTATTTTGGTGAAATTGTCGACGCGTTGACTGGCGTTAGCCTTTACTGTAACGCATTGACTAGCGTTGACCTTTGCTATAACGTGTTGACCAGTATTAACACAGTTTATACTCGTATGTTTGCTGGTGTCTACACAGTTTAAGCTCTTAAGGCATTGGAACATGGTGGTCCCAAATGTTAGGACAGTAGGACTAACTATTAAAGATAATTCATCTGCATGTATGGATCTTATCCTAAGGTTGTTTGATGCTCAAGTTACGAGACCAACTAATAGAGTTGGTGCGTCAATGACTCTCACACTTATAGGATTTTTAGCAAACCCTCAGCCATCAACGGATTTGATGAGATTTTACCGACTACCGTTTGAGTTTGGCTAGCATAAAAATTGTTTAAGTCACGAGACCTTTGCATGAAATTTATCTTTCATACGGGAATAGACTACCTGGCAATGCATGTTAGGCACTGACTTATTCCTTCTTAGGCTCCAGGACAAAATTACCCAGACTTGGATTCTGGTGTTTTCTTCACTCGGTGAAAGACTAAACCGACAACGCGTGTTAGGCATTGACTTATCCCTACTTAGGCTTCGGGATAAAATTTCCCATGCATGTGGAGCACGGATTTTGGGGTTGAAAAATGGTTTCTTCTCTTGGGGCAAAGACGAACTTGATGCGAGAGAGGAATAATTTTATATTCTATCTCTTAAAGCTGAAGAGGAAGAATTTTATATTCTATCTTTTGTTGCAAAGGAAACTCAAAGTGAGATCTCTACTTCAAGAATCCGAGAAGGTGAAACTAAGAGTGGGCTCTCCACTCTGAGAATCAAAAAGATTCGAATAATCCTAACTATCGGAAGGTTTGATTACCGAACTAAAGGTGGGTTTCTTGTTTATCGAGAGTGAATTATGGTTTTGGTCCTAACTGTAGGAAGGTTTGACCAAACGGGAGGTTTGAGACAACACTAACTATAGGAAGGCTTGATCACTCGATTTAGAAGTGGACCTCTTATTCATGGAAGGAATCGAGAGGAGATTTTGGTTATGGCCCTAACTATAGGAAGGTATGACCGAGTAGGAGGTTTGAGACGACCCTAACTATAGGAAGGTTTGATCATTTAATTTGGAAGTTGATCTCTTGTTCATGGAAGGAATCAAGAGGAGATTTTGGTTATGGCCCTAACTATAGGAAGGTTTGACCAAGTGAGAAGTTTGAGACAACCTTAACTGTTAGAAGGTTTGATCGTCCAATTTGAAAGTGAACCTCTCTCGTTCATGGAAGGAATCGAGAGGAGATTTTGGTTATGACCCTAACTATAGGAATGTTTGACCAGGTAGACAGTGGGAGTGAGAGTACAAATCACAGTGCGAGTGTTGACTTGTACCGATCACTCGGTGGGGGTTCTTGGTGTCAAGTGATAAGAATTTAACATGAATGGGTTTGATAATCGTCAAGGATTGGCAGATTAAAATTCTAAGCATTATGTCCAGACTCTAACAATACGAGTGTTGAGTGCACAGACACAGCGAGATTTTGAGTGGATTAAACCAGGAAAAATTTTAGTGGACCCACCGTCAAATAATTTAATCGGTGATAGATTTTGTGGTGGAAGATTGTAAATCGTCCACACCGGTGGGAGTTTTTTATGAGGGAAGATTAATCCAATGAAGTGATCAAATCTCATCTCAGCAAAAGAGTGCTTGGAAGTTGGTGGCAGTGATCTCGACAATGAGATGTGTTTCACCCTTGAACATTCAGAGTCCGAGTGGAAGTTTCTTATTTATCACTTCTTTTTAGTGACCAGGTTATCCCTAATAATACACCATATAGTATTCTTCCGAAAACTTCTCGTTACATGAATCATCCACCCCCAGCTTCCTTTGTGAAACCGGGTCTAACATTCTACTTAGTTGGATGACCAGGTTATCCTTAAGAATACCAAGCATAATACTCTCCAGGAACTTTCCGTGAAAGAAAGAAAATAGTTTAGACTTATATACCTGATGGAGTATTAAGAAGCAGTTTATACTCATATACTCTTCGGAGTGTGCATTCGGCTTAATTTAGCGTTATGACGCCAGCTTCAACCAAGGTTTGGATGCTATTTTTGAGAGCAAAACAAGCATTGGTAAGATGAAGGATCTTCCTGTGGTACGCACAGTACTTTGGATCCACGTTATTATCAGCTTCCTCCTGATTTGTGATAGGTGGGAGCTTGATCTTGTTGTTTTCAAGGAGGGATTCGAAAATGGCTGGAACGTCTTCATCCTTGAAGGAGTACTCTTTTGGAGTCTCGGATCTGAAGTCTTTTGTTGTGCTCAGGGTTGTTATTGTGACATCTGATTAACGTCAACAACTAATGCAGGTGTCTTCCCCTTACCATGGAAGACGAAGCTTGAGTTCGGAGGGTTTGGCACCCATTGGCTCCTCTCAGCTTTCTTCCTTCTTAGGAAGCGTTCGGCCTGCTCTCCGCGCACCTTCAACTCTCTCCAGGTATTGGATGGTGCTACTCCCATAACTTTCAAAATATAAATGGATAGACTGTTATGACAGGTTTGAAGGATGAAATCCTCTATGACCAAATCTCGATAATTCATAGCCTTATTTCTGAAGCGCTTGATGAAGTCGTCGACCGTCTCTTCCTCTTCCTGTTTCTCCTCAAAGAGTGTCCTGATTGATACATCAGTGTCATCATCAAAGAAATTACTGAGGAATAAGCTTTCCATATCGTCCCAGCTGTTAATGCTTCCAAGCTTGAGATGGCGGTACCAATCGAAGGCAGCTACGCGAATGGTGCCAACAAATGAACAAATCATCAGGGGTTCATGCCCACAGATCACTCCTAAGTGGGACTTGAAGTAAATTAGATGCTGAGTGGGTGAGCCCTTCTCGTCGAACGGCGTGAAGTTGATCAGGTTAAACTTCACTGGATACGGGATCGACTCCCACTCTCTTGGATAGGGATACAAAATACCGATCTTCTTCACCTCTGGAGCAGACATCAGAGCGTTGATTTTGCTCTCGAGGTCTTTCATCTTCTCGTCATCATCTGTATCATGCTTTGTACGATTTCTAAGAGGAACAACGTGGCCACCCTCGGCATTGTAATCTTCAGTGGGACCACCCCCAGCGTTGTTGTCTTTAGTAAGACCACCTCCATCATTTTGCTCAGCAAGAGGGCTGTCATCATCGAGGAGTTCGTCCACATATGAATTGCTACCTGCTTGGTTAGCAATGTTGCGACGGTTGGATTCACCAAGTTGATTAGACAGAGCCCGAATCTGTTGGTCATGCTCTTCCTTCATCTGCATCATGGCCATTTCCAATTCGAACTTGAAATTGACTTTTTGCTTAGCCAAAGCATCCTTGATAATTTTGGCCATCTGCATCATAGAAAGAGCTCAATCAGAGGCAACGAAGATGGATTAAATTTATCAAGGACTACGAATTCGCTCTTCAATACCATCCCGTGAAGGCGAACATCGTAGCACATGCATTGAGTAGGAAGAATCGCTGTAAGCTTGCAGCATTGAGGTGCTCGTTGTACCGAGACCTCATGATTCTTAGCCAGTTTGACTTTAGACCAAAGATAGGGGGATGCACAGCTTTATTAGGAGCTTTGTCAATTTAGCCTTCATGGATTGAGCACATTGTTAGTGCTCAATTGGGGGATTCTTGGATTTGAACCCAAAAGGGGGAGATAACCCAAGAACAAAGTGGAATCTGACGTCGATGTGCTTCGTGCGCGCATGATAAACCTGGTTCTTCGCCAAATAGATAACCGACATGCTATCACAATATACCCGAATAGTCTCTTGAGCGATCCCCAAGTCCTTCAATAATCCACGCAACCATAAAGCCTCCTTAATAGCTTCAGTTACTACCATATACTCTACCTCTGTAGTAGAGAGAGCCATTGTGGACTGAAGCGTGCATCGCCAACATACAGGTGCACCTACTAATATAAAAGCATAACCTGAAGTAGACCGACATTTGTCAAGATCTCCAGCATAATCTAAATCAACATATCCAATACAATCCTGCCCATTCTTTTCATCCTTCTGGAATACTAAACCAACATCCACGGTTCCTCGAACATACCGTAGAATCCACTTCACGGCCTCCCAATGACCCTTCCCGGGGTCGTGCATGTATCTCGATACCAAGCTCACGGCCTGTGACAAATCTGGCCTCGTATACACCATCGCATACATCAAGCTACCTACTGCAGTGGCATATGGGACCTTTGACATATAATCTCTGTCCTCAACTGAAACAGGTGACATCAATGCTGAAAGCTTGAAGTGGGGAGCCAATGGTGTGCTAACTGCTTTTATATTGCCATCAAAGCTGAATTTCTTCAGCATCTTCTGCAAGTAGCTCTTCTGTGTAAGTTTCAAACTCCCTTTCACCCTGTCTCTCTCGATCTCCATACCTAATATCTTCTTTGCCTCTCCAAGATCCTTCATCTTAAACTCGGATGATAGCTCATCTTTCAACTTTCGAATAGCCGAAGAATTCCTGGAAGTAATAAGCATATCGTCAACATATAAAAGCAAATATATGTGCTCACCATCATGTAGCTTGTGCATATAAACACATGGGTTATATGGGCTCCTCATGTACCCTCGGCCAATCATAAAGCCGTCGAATCTCTTATACCACTATCTTGGTGACTGCTTCAAACCATAAAGAGACTTTTTCAGCTTACAAACCAAATCTTCCTTTCCTGCAGCTTTGAAACCCTGGGGTTGTGTCATGTAGATCTTCTCATCTAAATCACCGTGTAGAAAGGCTGTCTTCACATCCATCTGGATCAAATCCAAATCCAACTGTGCCACCAATGCCAATAAAATCCGTATAGACGAATGCTTCACAACGGGTGAAAATACCTTGTTGTAATCAATGCCCTCAAGTTGTGCATATCCCTTGGCAACCAATCTGGCTTTGAACCTTATGTTTCCAATAGAAGATCCCTCCTTCTTCGCATATACCCACTTGCAACCAATAGCCTTCTTACCCTTAGGTAGATGTGCAAGTGTCCAAGTATCGTTCTTCTGAAGAGACCGCATCTCCTCCTCCATAGCTTCTCTCCACCTGATCGAATCAGGGCTAGACTCTACCTCCCTGAATGTGGCTAGAACCATATCATCAACGACCTCAACTGATAATGCATATGCGACCATGACATCATTATACCTAGCTGGCAGACGAATCTCTCTCCTCGGTCTATTTGCTGCAATGGACCCCTGAACATGACACTGTTCATTAGTCCCATAATCCACTGTATCCTCTATCTGCCCGGCTGTCATCTCATCTCCTCCCAGTATCACCTTTGTAGGAGCCTCAATGGATACAGTGCTCTCTGGAGTGAGTGGAGTCACATCATCCTCCACCTGCTACGATATCTCTCTTGTCTGCTCTCCCTCTACCTGCTGAGGGGCTCGAGGCCTCATCATGTATGCCTCGTCAAATGTGATATCTCTGCTAATAACTATCTTCTTGTCCTGTGGATCCCATAACTTGAAGCCTTTGACTCCATCTTTAAATCCCACAAAGACTGTTTTCCTTGCTCTCGGATTTAATTTACCATCACTGACATGATAATAAGCTGGACACCCGAATATCTGAAGCGACTCATAGTCACTAGCCACCGAACCAAACCAACGCTCCAAAGGAGTCTTCCCATCTATCGCAGTGCACGACAACCTGTTCACGAGATGGCTCGCATAAACTAACGCCTCGGCCCAAAAACATCTAGGCAATCCACTCTGCATCATCATACACCGCACCTTCTCCAGCAAGGTACGGTTCAATCTCTCAGGCAATCCACTCTGCATCATCATACACCGCACCTTCTCCAGCAAGGTACGGTTCAATCTCTCAGCCACCCAGTTCTGTTGCAGTGTCTCTCGAACTGTGAAGTGTCTTCTAATGCCGTGATCCCGGCAAAACTACAGAAACAGATCACTCTTGTACTCTCCACCGTTATCTGAACGTAGAGTCTTCACCTTTCTACCTGTCTGTAGCTCCACTTTCTTCTTCCACTCCACAAAAATATCTAGGACCTGATGTTTATGCTTCATAGGGTATACCTAATTCCTCCTGTAGAATAGTCATTAATGAAAGTGACAAAATAGTTGGCCCCACCAAGAGATGTGTTCTTGGAAGGACCCCAAATATCTGTGTGAATGAAATCCAATGTACCTCGGGTGTTATGAACAGCGGTGCCAAACTTCACTCTAGTCTTCTTCCCAAGTACACAGTGCTCACACAGCTCCATCTTGTAGGTCTTAGCACCTTTCAATAGCTCTTGTTTTGCCAATGACTATAGGGACTTATCATCTGTGTGTCCAAGTCTCATGTGCCATAATGTGGTAGTGTCCTCCTCTATAGTGATAGAAGCTGCCAGACCCCCTGTAACTGTCTTGCCCTTCAAGTAGTATAGGTTGTTTTTCCTGACACCTCGCATCACCACCATAGAACCCTTCATGACCTTCACTATAGTATCCTCTAAGATCACTCGATATCCAGCTGCCTCCAAAGTCCCAAGAGAAATGATGTTCTTCGTCAACTATGGTACGAACCTCACTTCCTTCAACTCCCTCACTACACCATCATGCATCCTAATCCGGACTGAACCAGTACCACCAATAGGACATACGTGGTCATTACCCATAAGCACGACATTCCCTCTTTCCAGCTCCTCAAAGCTAGAAAACCACTCCCTCTTAGGGCAGATATGATATGTAGCTCCCGAATCCATCATCCACTCTGTGGAATCCGCATAGCAAACAGACGGTAATGCAGGGTATGAATAGCCTAAAGAATCTGAATCTGAATGCTCACCAATAGCTTTTGCAACATTCACTTCTGAAGCTTGTGCAGCTTTCCCCTTATTCTTCCCGACTTTTTCTTTCCACTTTGGGCAGTCAATCTTCCAATGCCCTTCTTCTTTACAATACCGACATTGATTTCTACCAACACTCTTATAGGTACTCCTATTCTTTGACTTTGAGCAGTTGAACTGACGATGGTTTGGATCTCGACCTCGAACTGCTAATGCATCTCCCGATGCCTTCTCGGAGGGTTCACCATCACTCTTCCTCAACTCATAGTTCACCAAAGCTGAGGTCACCTCCTTGTAGCTGACTGTAGTTCTTCCATTGATCATAGTGAGAACGAACATACCATAATCATCTTCGGGCAACGAACACAGAAGTAGCATCGCCTTGTCTTCATCCTTAACTATAATGTCCACATTGGCCATATCTGAAAGTAGCTTAGTGAAGTTGTTGACATGCTCCCTGATGGAAACTCCCCTCTTCATCTTGAACTAGTAAAATCTCTTCTTCAAGTGAAGCCGATTCTCAATGCTCTTCGTAAGATATTTTTCCTTTAGTGTTTCCCACATCTTCTTCGCCGCCATCTCGTTCATAACATCATAAATAAGATCCGGCATCAAGCATGACGTAATAACACCACAAGCTCTACTGTTCATCTTCCTCCAAACCTTATCCTCCATATCTGTGGGTTTCTATTTTAACTCAAGAGTCTCCTCCAAATTCTATGCATCCAAGGCATCTATCACCTAACACCTCCACAATCAGAAATTGATCTTGCCGTCGAACTTGGGAACATCAATCTTTGTGTTATTGATGCTCAGACTCTGTATCGCCTTTATAAGAGACGAACCTGATGTGCTTGCATCTCCCATGTTATCGATCTTGCTCTGATACCAATTGTTGTGTGCGGCAGAAGCTTTTCTTGTATAACACGAACAATAACTCGAACTAAACCACAACTAATATGCAAACATAACCACAGCAAGAACAAACAATTTACGTGGTTCGACAAGTTGCCTACGTCCACGGGGCAAGGGGGAGGGAGTTCTTACTATTAGAAATCAAAGAATACAAGTAGAGTTACAAATCTCACCGATCAAACCCTAAAACAAAGCTCTTGATCTCTCACAACTCTCCCATAATTGGATGCAACAATCCTCTCTCAAAGACTGCTCAAATTCGTCCTTGCTTTACCCTAAACAATCAGGTTTTGAGTTATATACAACTCAGAAACGAAACGGATCAAAATCCAGAAAGCCCAGCCAAGAACATCGACGGTCGACCGCGACGGTCGACCGAATCTCAGTCCCGAGAGTAAAAACACTTACAGTCATCCACGATCGACCGCGGCGGTCGACCGCCCGAACCACAAACACGAGAGCATAAATCCATTACAGTCATTCACGGTCGACCACGGCGATCGACCGCCTTCATCCACTACAAAAAAAAAAGAAGAGTTAGGGGCAATTATTTTCGTCACTTTTAATTCAATTAGAGGCAAATATATGGAATTATCTGCCTCTAATTACATGAGTGGCAAAACTCGTATCTGCACCTAAAAGTGGTGTTGCTAATAGTTATTAGGGGCAATATTGCACAAACTTTCGCCCCAAATACTCAATGCGCCATGTCAGCCGATTTAGTTGAAAAAGTATTAGAGGCAAATATAATTGCCTCTAATAACTTATTAGATGCAGATATAAATGCCCCAAATAGTTTGAATTATAATAAATGTATTTACTTAAGGTACAAATATAATTGCCTCTAATAACTTATTAGAGACAGATGTAACTGCCCTAAATAGTTGGAATTAAAATAAATGTATTAATTTAAGGTACAAATATAATTTCCTCTAATATCTTAAATTTGATATTAATATTTTATTTTTTTAATAAATCCGAAAAAAAATAATTAATTTTTAATTCATATAATTAAATTGAAATACAAACATAAAATAATTGAAACATGAATAATTTTGGTTAATAAGAAGTCAATCCAATTTGATTACATAATAATGTACCAAAATTGCTTAAAAAACGTGTAAGAAATAGTACTTAACAATAACTTAAATAACCAACAAAATTGACCTTCAACATGAATGTAAAAATATCTAACTAACTTTTATCCCTGTCATTCCTATCATTTGGTGGCATCATCTGTTGCATAAAATCTGAATCATTGAGCATTGCTGTAAACTCTCCAGGTGGGTGTGGCACTGGGTGGTACAAAGGTGGCTGGTATGGATGGGGGTAGTAGAACTGCGAAGATGATGTATACGGATACGGTGGAAGATGCTGATATGGAGGACATGGGTACGATGTCGGAGTGTGCTGGGAAGGTGAGTGTTGTTGGGAAGGAGATCGCGGACGACGATGCTGATATGGTGGATATGGGCAAGATGTCGGAATTTGTTCGGAAGGTGACTGTTGTTGGGCTGCTGGGAGTTAGACTGTTGTTGGGAGGAAGATTGTTGATGCGGATGTGCGTTCCTTGAAGTGATCATCAGTTTCAACTCATCCAACTCCTTTTGTTGTCGCTCATACTTTTCCTCAAGTTCTGAATATTGAGATTGCAAATTAGCATATGCTCGCCCAGTACGTGATCGAAGTGATGAAGATGTTGGCTGAGTTTGTGCCACCCAAGGAATCATGTCTAGCGTCACCCCTCTTCCATAACCACGAACTCTACCACGGGTCTCTAAACCCCTTGCTGCTACATAAGCTTGTTGCCTTAGTTCTGATGTTTCCTCGCCATGGGTTTCAACCAAACTCGTTAATTCCCGTGATATCTTAACCTGAAAAAAGAATTCACTTCAACAACCAAAATGGACACAATATGAAGTAAAACAATTTTTTACATGTATTACTTGTCTAAATACAAATTATTAAATTTCAAACTCACCGTCAATTCCTCCGATGCATCATCTATCCAACTTTTATTTTCATCTCGCCGTTTGTGCACTATATAAAACATCTCAATAGGATCGGGTTTGCGACCATGTTTTTTCTCCTATTTGTAAAACGTAGAAAAACAATCATAAATTTTATTTAATTAAAGAAGCAACATCTCAAAGAAGCAGACTTCAACAGTAAATGTAATGTTATAGACATCAAATGGTCTACATAGAATAAAGGTCAATTCAAACAAATCCAGGACAACTAAGACGATTGAGAGCATAGGCATTAATGTAACTTTAAGAGAAAATCCTAATACATCACAACTCTGATATTTGAATAGAAGCAGGTTCTCTCAATTTTTAGAGACCAAAGTACTCAATAAACAGTCCTTATTTAGCAATCAAACAAAAATATTCATCACCCCTCAACCGCTAGCAATCCAAGCGTGTGTCTTCAATGATCCGGGTCAGTACAGTTGTACCCGAGCTAGTACTTGCCAGGCAATAATACACTCGCGGCATTAAGCCTCTCTGTTATGGACCTCATGGAGTACGAAATCAATGTATTAGACACCAGTAGCAATGTATTAGATTTTTGTTCTTAGTTTCTATACATGGCAGTGTAGGATGGGATGAAGTAGGGACCAATATAATTGTGTTCTATTAGATTATGGTCCATGGTGTTGGAATACCAAATTATATATTAAATGTCAGAAGCAAGGAATTGTGTTCTATTAGATTATGGTCCATCGTGATGGAGCCTTCTTCTTTTTGCTCTGAACTAGCAGTGCTTGAGGTTTTATTCTTACCATGAGTTACTTCTTACAGTGTTCCTTAACACTATAAAGTGCATAAAACAATCAAAGTTAATGACCAGCCCACATATGTAAAAGAGATATTTAACAACTAGGTATCAAATCACATGACTAAGGTGAATAAAAGGAAACCTGACAAGGTGATATATCTTCAAGAAAACAAAACGGCATTACTGACACATAAGTAAGAAGTAAACACATTACGATGGGTAAGACAATGTCAAAGTGAATCTGATGGGCATAAGTAGAACTAAAGAAGTACATCTGTACTTTCAATACAATAGTTTTCAGCTAAATTACCAGATTGGAATGTTTAGTTAGCGAAGTGCAGATGATGTGTATAAGGTAGTTGGGATTCATTTAAACTAAAACAGGAATAAAATTGCCGCTTTTTTTGTTGATTAGGATTCTTGGTTGGTAGGGGAAATTTTGGGTTCAATTTTGGTTTATAGGGTTAGTTATGAATTATGCCTAACCCTCTGACACATCATCAAAACTCCGTCACATCAATGTTTTCATTCGTTTAAATCAGATCATGTGTTCATATGAAATTAGAGTTTACTGCCTTTTGACGGATTGAATTGGGCAAGATCAAAATGAGTTTGACAGGCATAAGCATAACTAAAGAAGTACATCTGTACCATAGAAGTCGGGCTCATGAGACGCTATAGCGAACCACGACTCAGGTTCCATTGTCCCAGATTCACGGTGGAACAAGACCAAATTGACTAACTCCAGTGACCCGATTTAGAACTCAAACCAGTTAAAATTTTGACAAATTCTGAAGTTCAAATTGTTATTTACTTCAGAAGTTGTTTCATTGAGTTTTATTGTATTGAGTACCTGATGTCTCAATGCTCCCCAAACACAAAATAAAACATGACAAATTCTATGAAACGACATCACAGTCTAAAGAAAAAAAGGAGGTCTCGTGTTAACTTCGTAATCAGCCATGTGTCGTGCGAAGCTCTTTGTGCCACCAGTGTGATTCATTTTTTGCCTCTTGCGGCTTTCAATATTCTTCTTACATCTAACCTGAGGCGCAAACCATAATAAGAAATTTATGCCTAATTTGAAATCGTAAGTTTATATTATGGATGGTAGTACTTACTTTATTTTTTGGATCAGTGTCCCAATAGTTAACCATTGCCCGCCATTGATCGCGATCTACACGATCATCTCCACACAAGAATCGTTCTGGCAAACCAACATAGGGAGTGTAATACTTAGCTTTTAAACTTGCCTTATAGTTTCTGCACCTATCAGACAATCTTTGCAACATTACAAGTCGGATTTTAGGAATATTGGGAACATCTTCAGGCCGCCAATCTATGGTATCCTGCACTCATACAAGTGTTATACCATTTACAAGTGTTATAATATATGTTTCAATACATATTAAAGCTGAAAGTGTTCAAGAACATCATACATATATTGTTTTCCACACATGATCCATGGTAGTATCATCATGCAACCGCCAATCTATAGGCTTGAGGGGAAGAAACCTTGAATTTTTTGCTAGGCTACCTAAGTACCTAGATAGCTGGGCATCCTTGGGGTCAACGCACAATCCATCCTCTGTGAATGCAATAGACTCCTTGCCAGATTTTCCCCACTTTGGCTTGTCATAATCACGCCCTCTTTTCTTTTGTGTTTGACCTGTATACACTAAAGTTAATAACCATATAAAATAGATTGATCTTAAATATTAAAACCCAGATTTTGGTCGATATGTCGACAATTTAGCAAATTTCTCATTCAAGGCATCCGCAACGATTCTTGATCTTTCCAACACCTTGTATACATGAAATTGGGTATGAGTGTATATAATTGGACTTGAATTCGTAGTGTACGTTCATGTGCAAATAACCCTATATCAATTGAAAATCCCAACGAGATCTACCTTTTGAAAAACATTGTCATGATGTACAAGTAAAAGCTGACATCCGTTGTTCCTCCAGATCACGAAGCTAATGAGTAATATAGCACCCTTATCAACCTTGAAAGTTAAAGAATATGGATAAATAATGCATTAATGGATGAAAGAAACGTGTAATAAATATACTCTAATTGTAAACTGAAAAAAATAATCGCCTCATACAATTTTTCATCGGTGGATTTTGCGTAACCCCGCCATCCTTTTTCTATTAAAGTTAACCATAACAGACAAGTACGAACTTAAAATTCACTTAATGAACTAGACATACCAAAAAAAAGGGCTAAACATCTAAAAAAATATCTTACTCTAGAAATGGAGAGACTTCGCTGCAATTGAACAAAATATATTTGCGACATTGCTCCCATACACTTCTTTCAAGATCTACTTGTGTGGCTTTACCCACAAAACGACCTGAGTATGCAAAGATTGACAAGCCTTCGCGAGGGGTAGAAACATCGGCATTACGACCACGACGAGTACGACGAGTCTCAATGTCTGATAAGTACATGGAGCAAAATGCCAAAGCCTCGTCTGCAAGATATCCTATGCAAATGCTTCCTTTCGGATAATTTTTATTTCGAACATATTGTTTCAATGTTTGTAAATACCTTTCGAGAGGAAAAAAGCATAAACTGAGTTATAGAAGGCAAGTGAAATTTAGAAGCAAAAAAGTTCAATAATTTTTTTTTGTGTTTTACCTTTCAATGGGATACATCCATCGATATTGGACTGGTCCAGCAATAGCAGCCTCGTGGGCGAGATGAACTAGTAAGTGAACTGTTATATCAAAGAATGAAGGAGGGAGCATTTTCTCCAAATAACATACGGTCAATGCAATTCTATATTCCAAATGCTTGAATGGTGCTTCAGATTCTTTCTTACCACACAACCGTCTAAAGATTGCACTTAACTCAAGCAAAACAAGAGTAAGAGGTCTAGCCAAAACCCTTCGTATCGCAAGCGGGAGTAATTGGTGCATTATAACATGATGATCATGACTCTTCAAACCATGTATTTTTCGATCATTCACATCAACAGACCTCGCAACATTTGATGAGTATCCATCAGGAACTCGCACCTTCGATAACACACGACAAAATAGTGTCTTTTCTTCATTAGTCATAGAGAATATTGCAGGAGGTAAGTATATCCTAGCTCCCACACGAATTGGATGGAGACCTTTCCTTATATTGAGAAGTTCTAGGTCAGCACGAGCTTCAAGTCCATCCTTTGTCCTTTTAGAAGTGCCCAACAATGTATACAAACTTTTTTCTGATACGTTCTTCTTAATATGCATCACATCTAGATTATGACGTATCAAAAGATGCTCCCAATATGGTAAAGAAAAAAATATGCTTTTCTTTTTCCATGGATTATTAGTACCATTTCTTGGTTCTTTGGAGGTAGCAAAAGTATTTCTTTTCCTTTTCTTTTTTCGTGTAATATCATCAGTTTTAGACTCTGAAGGTGGTGATTTCCCAAAGATAAAGGTCAGATTAGACATTTGTGCTAAACATTAGGCCCCGGTCAACATCTTTGGTGCTTGACCCCTCTCGCATTTGCCATCAAATGAAGCTCCATCATTTCGAAATCTATGCGTTATGGGCAAAAATCTACGATTACCCAAATAACATTGTTTTTTACAATTAGGCAAGCGTTTGGATATTGTTTGATGATGACATTGAGGACATGCAAGCTTCCCCTTCGTGCTCCATCCCGAAAGATTCTCATATGCAGGAAAATCATTTATTGTCCACAACACAGCAGCTTTCATGTTGAATGACTGATTGGAAAACACATCGTAAGTGTTGGCACCAACCTCCCATGACTCCTTTAGCTCATCAATTAAAGGTTTCAAGTACACGTCAATATCATTTCCAGGTGCATTAGGGTCTGTAATAAGTAAAGAAAGAAACAAGAAGGGTTGCTTCATGCACATCCACGGAGGCAGATTGTAAACAGAAATTACAACGGGCCAAGTGCTATGATCACTACTCATATGTGCAAAAGGATTGAACCCGTCGCTTGCCAAACCCAATCTTACATTTTGAATTTCAAATGCAAAATTTGGGTACAACGAATATAAATGCTTCCAAGCTGGAGAATCTGACGGGTGTCTCATAAATCCATCTTTAGGGCATTCGGTAGCATGCCATCTTATATATTCTGTAGTATGTTTTGACATATACAACCTTTTCAACCTTGGTGTTAGTGGAAAATACCGGAGAATCTTAGCTGATACTTTCTTACTAGAATTATCCTCCGTTGAACTATCACCAACTCTTGTTACTTTTTTCACTTTGTATCTTGACACACCACATGTAGAGCACACAGTTAAGTTTGCTGTCTCTTTCCAAAACAACATGCAGTCGTTAGGGAAAGCATCAATCTTCTCATAAGTAAGGCCCAAATCATAAATAATCTTTTTAGCTTGTGAAATAGACCGTGGCAAACAATTTCCCTCAGGCAACATATCTTTAAAAAGCTCTAAAAACATATCAAAAGCCTTGTTAGTCACATTTCCCAAACACTTGATCTGGTACAATTTTACGACGGCATCCAATTTTTTATACTTCTTGCATCCTGGATACAACTCCTTATCAGCTTGTTCAAGTAACTTAAAAAATCGCTCTGCCTCGGGTGTTCGACCATCAAAAACAGGTTGCCTCGATGACCCTACGTTCTCACCAATATTTGGTTCCACAAATGTCTCATTAAGGAAATCATGCATTTCACCTACATCTCCTCCTTCAGCAACATCCATTTCTATGACATTTGTTGATTCAACGTAAGGCTCACCATGATGTGTCCATCGAGCATTCATGTATAAAGGGTTCATTCCATGCCAAAGAAGATGTCCCACCACAGTCATCTTATCTTCAAAATAACGATTACAACATTCTTTACAAGGACATATGATCTTATCTTTACGACTAGACTTGGCAAGGGCTTCATCTACAAATAAGTTCAACCCTGCAACATAATCTGGACTTCGGCGATCAAAATGTACCCAACTTTTATCCATTGTTTAACTATTTTGCAGAACAGAACACCAAATTGAACCTATTCACACATGAAAAACCTATTCAGTCAATGGTCAAAACTAAGTAAAAAAAATGGAAAGAGATAGAGACAAACATCAAACTCCTAATGTGAAATGGAGAATACAACAGAAGTGAAAACAGTCTTTCTGATGAATCAAGTTTGACATCAGTTTGTATTGTATAATTAGATGTGTGGTATCTAAAAAATATTAATTCTATTTTGGTTTGTAAACTCTTTGAACATGTTCAGATAATTAAACATTCTCCTACAACTATTATTTTGGATTATAACGACAATTATCTAGTACCTTTAACTTCTCATGGTTATTCAATAAACTGAAATTCATAACACAAAGAAGACAAGGGATCAGAGGTGACATAATGTAATAACGTCAGAGATTACAACTTATAAAAGAGTCCTGTAAACTAGTAGAACACGAGATTATAAACTTACTCCAATGTCTGATCGAATCTATACACCAAGAACAAAACTATACACCAAGAACAAATTTCCTCATTAAAATAATTAATTAACGACACAAAAGTAATCCAATAAAAAATAAATAAACTCAATAAAAGCCAATGGAATAATCATGATGCTAAAATAACGCTAAAAATTGGATTTACCTTGAGCACCCTTGCAATGGTGGCAACGAAATTATACTGCAAAAAAATTATACTAACATTAAAAAAATTATACTGAAAAAATATAAAAAGAAAGATAACCTAAAAACAATTACACTGAAAAAAAATAGTCTAATCTAAGATTTTTTTGTAATTTGTTAGATAAAAATAAAATTAAATCTTCTACAAATATAAAACTAAACATTCTATAAATTAAACACGGGGAAGCATCGGAACGAGGAGGAATCGAACTCCGATGACTCGTCGGGATCGGTGAAGGAGAACACCGCCGACGATCTGAAGAAGAAGGATGCTAGGGTTCCTTCGTCTAAATCTAGGGTTTGGGCGAGCGATCTGATGGGGTTTCCGGTTCATCGGAAATCTGTACTCGTCGCTTGGGCTCAGGCGGTGCAGAACAAGCCGATAGGGCTTGATGTCCGCTAGGGCTTGATGTGAAGAATGAGGGTGAGGTTGAAGGTGAGATTGAGAAAGAGGAGGGTGAATACAAAAATAAAAGGAAAAAAAATTACC
>NC_033799.1:20061508-20081749 GCF_001876935.1 Asparagus officinalis | reverse complement strand
TTGTTTGGGGGGAGAAATAGCCGACATCAGGGTTTAGAAAATATTTACCCTAATTGTTATAACAATAGGGGCGGAAGTAGTTGGATAATAGGCACGGTTTTTTTTTGGGAGATTAGAAGTGGCGCGGGTTTTTTTTGGGAGATTAGAAGTGGCGCGGGTATTTTTTTGGGATTAGAAAACATTAGGGGCAGATATATGTGCCTCTATTTAGTCAAAATTATTTAAGTTGGCACCTTTATTATTTTTAATTCCCGCCAAACTTATAGCGGTATTATGAACCGCCCCAAATAATAGTAATAGGCACATATTCAACATCCGCACCTAATTTATAATTAATAGGGGCAAATCACTATTTCTGCCCCTAATTGATTGCCCCAAATGCTCACTTTTTTTTGTCGTGATCTCCGAAACCTAGTAGGCCTGCGTGCACGTTAGCGGTCGACCGCGGGTCGTATTTAGTCAAAATTATTTAAGTTGGCACCTTTATTATTTTTAATTCCCGCCAAACTTATAGGGGTATTAGGAACCGCCCCAAATAATAGTAATAGGCACATATTCAACATCCGCACCTAATTCATAATTCATAGGGGAAAATCACAATTTCTGCTCTTAATTGATTGCCCCAAATGCTCACTTTTTTTGTAGTGTAAGTAATAACAAGATACTCATGTAGGCTATGTTATGGTACTATAGTGATACTCTGATATTTGTTGTATTTCTTTTATTTCTGTTCCTGTACTAGAACCTCGGGTTTGGTGGTTAGGGATCGGGGCCCCCCCGCCAGTCTGTCTGGCTGGTTCCTTCCTGTTTCCTGTAATTCTTCATTAGCATGCTTTCTAGGATCATAAACAAGTTTAGGGTTTACCATATGGTTTTTTTTTCTGTAGGATCGTGATGCCTTTCTTGATCAACGGTTAGAGGGTAACCATACCGTGCAACTGGCGAGAAACCCAACATATCTCCCGGCAACCACCGTATAAAGCACGGACATGATCGGAGGAGGAGATTACAGCTGTTGTATGTATCTATATATTTTTTCTTTCTCATCCATCATGAAAAATCCTATATCTATATATAAGGGGCTTAGAGATAAGATCCGACACTTACTAGGATTATGAGTATATCTTACCTATAAGATAAGATATTATCCACCCAGTTATTTGGGGCGTCTATCTCTTGATAATAACCAATGATTAGATTATGTAGGATTAGAGCGTAATAACAAATGCGCTAATATAATATGGCTGTACCTACCTAGATAGTGAATATTTAGCTACTTTTTTTCAAGTAGTTTATTGGGCATGCGAAGTAATTAAGATACCTATTGAGCATCCGCCGAACGATGTTTAAACACTTCTCTGGATATATAACGGTATTTTTTGTAATTTAGTCGTGACAATCTATACTTGTTGTTTTCTAGGACATATCCTTAACTTCGTAGACTCAAGATATATTTGAAAAGCATTGCTTACCTTAAATTATGTTAGCAGTTGCGAGTGCTTGAAGAATTAGTCGAGCCACTCTCCTTGACCATAATCTTATTTTTTATACAAACCTTTCCCTAATGCTTTTTGTAGCAAAGGTCATAAAGAGAATACTTTAGGATGCATGACAGATGAATTCATGGAGTTTTGAAAAAATACGCAATTTTCATGCATTATTTATCCAATTCCGACAATAGTTTGGGAGATACACATGTTCTTCGTTGCAAGTATTTCCTTTGCCAGGCCTTCGTTGCAAGTATTTCCTTTGCCAGGCCTCTGTATGGACTTCTGACAATTCACTTTCTCCCATAATGCATCCACAGCACATTCTACATCAAGACATTACAAATTCTTCAAAGATGAAAAGTAAACAGAGGTTTAAAGGTCATCCTTTGAGAAGGGGAGATACAAAACAAAGATATACAAGTTGGAAAAAAAGATTTCAACCAAGTCCCTTGACAACTCTTTGACATTCCACCAAACTAATTGACCATACATAGGTCATATGCCTTTAATCCATATGCCGACGAATTTGACCACCTCCCTCTATAAATCTCTCAACTTCTCCCCTTCTCCTTCTTTACATCCAATAATTCCAATGGCCTCTTCTCTAAACATCCTCCTGCTCCTCCTCATCACTTTATCCACAATCCTTCCCTTATCATCTCAATCTCCACCTCCCCAAAATGCAACTCACCTACACCTGTACTTCCATGAAATCAACGTCGGTGCAAACAAAACCACCAAGGTCATCGCACCCCTGAACTCGACTGATTCTGGATTCGGAGGCATAATTGCTCTCGACGATGAACTAAGAGAAGGTTCAGATACTACTTCGAAGCTCATCGGACGAGCTCAAGGCCTAGCGTCTGCAGTGTCACAAGAGGAGCTCGCATTTCTTTTCACCGCCAATTTTGTGTTTGTAGAGGGGAAGTATAGTGGGAGTAGTTTATCCGTGTATGGAAGGTTTGTGCTTGCTTCGGAGACAAGGGAGTGGAGTATTATTGGAGGGACTGGACAGTTTCGGCTCGCTGGTGGTTATATTGTTGGAAAAAAACTTAGTTCACCGTCGGGTACTCTTCTTATAGAGCTCGATATTTACGTGTTGTAAACGTGAAAGGAGCATGCTCTTTTCAACGGACAAATTAACAAGCAATATATGCAATAAAATCATTTATAGTAAAACCAAGCTTTGTAGAGATTTGGATCATGTATCTTGGCGAAAGAGTATAAGTTTGTACTTTTTTTATTCCGTTTATTTACGGATATAATAAATGGGTTAAGGTCCTCTATTTGCTTATAAAAAGTTGCCTGTGCTTTGCTTAGTCTGCATTCTTGTGTTCTTTCGAAGTAGATATATTAAGAATTTTAGCATTCTACCTCTGAATTTTAATTCCTTTTTTGCGTACGTTCCGTTACCTCTTCTTCTTTTTAATGTGCTTTCTAGTTGGCATTCTACCCGACCTTTCTTCCTTTTTTGTGAACATATAGCTACGTTACTTCTTTTAGCCAATTTTTACCTGGTCTTGATCTTCTTTGCTATAGTTTTGACGGTATAGACTTTCCATAATAATATCCGTATGCCAATTAGTGAATGATTATGATCTTCATGAGTCCAGTTATTTTTAATTGATTGAACTACAGGAAAGCCTGTTTCTCGAAAGTGAAAAGCAAAAACCTCATTCTAGAGGAAAGAACAAAGAACTAATCAAAATATTGACCATATATACATTAATATCTTAAAATATTGAATGTAGAAATTTGATTCCTGTAAGAGATATTGGAGCTTCCTAGGAAAATTTTCTGGTACTGATAATGGTAAGCCTAACAACTAAGCTTGAAATTCAAGCCTGGCGGCTAAAAAAATGCATAGGCCAACTTTTACAAGAAAAAGATTGACTATATTATAAAATATTTATAAAAACATTAAACTATAATTGAGAGACAAGATGTCGATGCAGAGAATCAACTAATAGGATTGAGTTCATAAGAATAGACTTGAGGATGAAGGCCCAGTGATCTCCTTTGATGACATAAATGAGAAGTCAAAACAGTAGGTAAATATATATATTAGTGTTTAAGAAAAGAAGGATCAAGAATTGAAGGTCAGTTGTACTGAGCCTTGCATTACATTTTTCGTGACTCATGTTTACCAGATCTAGGTAATGTGTTTATAAAACGATTGCGTAGGACAAACCAACATCTACATGCGTCACTATCCTAATGGCTGAGGTTGTGATAGTAGTTACTTGGTTTGCAACTAGATCCACGTGTCGTTGGCATAGGATGGCACATCCGATGTACGTGCAGATTTGGTATGTTATGGAAGTTGTCAACAAGAGAGATTGAGTATCCAATAAATATCTCTACACATGGTATATGGAGGATATGATATGACCAAATCAATTATCTTCAATTAAACTGACCGCCAAAAACTAGACCGAGTTGGGGTGTAGGCATAATAATTGAACTGATGAGTTTAGCTATTATAGACGTTTGCTGCTCTATTCTAACTTTTAGGTTAGGTCTATGAGTCATGACCGAGTTGTGTGCTATGTGAAGATGTTCCACACTTCAGCGAGACAAAGTATGTACCTAGTTGACCAAGTTAACTTGTTGTCATGATGTGGTCTGGTTAATCCAAATGTCAGATCTGGGCTGTATGCACAATATAAGATAATTAAGCACAGAGTAACTCGAAAACTCTCGATAATCGACTACTAAGCTTTGTAATCGACTACATTGTAAACACTGAAACTTCTGAAATCTATACATAGTATTTTGGCTGTAACTTTCTCATACGAGCTCAAAATGAGGTGATTTAAGATTTGTTGGAAAGCTATTGAAAGGATCTACAACTTTGGTCTGTATCAGTGTGAAAATCATATAAACTCAAATCTAGTCATTATTTTCCAGATTTCTTCTTTGTGCATGTTTTGTGCATTTGCACTCATATATCCACACATATATATTGAATCGATCTCAAATCAATTCCTAGCATACACAAACGTCAAAATATATTATTTATCACTATATAACATATTTATTTTTATTTATCACATAATATTAAAATTATCAGGGTTTTACATTGGGTAAGATGGACCATAATTGTAAAAAATAAAGGAGGGAATTTACTTTTATATTGCATAGAGTAACTCGAACCTCACCTTCAAGTTTTTTAAATTAATCTACATCTATGACTTTAGAACATAATTTTCTAAAGAATCCACAATACTCAATAATAATCTTCAACGCTTCTTTTTCCATATTGTTATGGATTGTAACTGGGAGCAATTGATGAAGAAGAATATGATAATAATGGGTCTTCAAACCTAAGAGTTTTCTCTCTTGCATTTGGACATTATTTAAAATGTTAGCAGAGTAACCATCCGCCGATTTTACCGATTTGAGAATTTCACAAAATCGATGCATCTACTCATTTGACATTGTAACACGAGACGGAGGCAACTTTAATTTTTTAAGGCCAACCATCTTGAGCTTGCAAATCATTCCGGATATTCAAAGTAGTCAGGTCTTGGCACGCCCGTAGGTCATCCTTAAACTAAAATAACTATTTAATTGACAAACTTACATAATCACACCTACAATATTAAACTAAAATTAACTTTATTAGACAAATTAATTAAACTAAATAACAATTTAATTGAAATAATAAATAAGTTTAAAAAATAGTTCATAGAAATGCAAATGCATGTAATTATATTTCTAACAATATGTCGAAGTGAAATTGCATAAGCTCAATTTTATACTTTTCTAAACTTCAATAGAGGCCACTTGATGGAGAATTAAACTCCATCAGTCCATCTATTTGTGGTGGAATACTCCTTCAAAGACCTAAATGATGCAATCATGTAATTCATGAGACTACTTTAATATTTTTTGTTAACTTTGAAGCAATGAATAGAAAACTCAGCAAGAATTTGAATCTCCATTGTCAATATTCATGGTAAAGAAACTTTCCATGAAAAAAAAAACTTTTTCCATGTAAAAGATGAGAGGTAACCTTGGAAATGGAGCTGATCCTTGGGGACGCTGTCGATTAGATTGATCTGATCATAGAGAGAAAAGGTGTGCATGTTTCAATCTAGACGGAACAATCTAGACGGAATTTATTCCGTCCAATTTGCATCAACCTAGACAAAAAAAAAAATTCTATTTAGGTTGTTCCGTCTAGTTTGGTCATATATCTACTAGTGTTTACATGTTTCAATGTATTTGAGTGGAATGATTGACTCAAACCTGCACGTTTAGGTGATTAAGGAGATGAGTAGTGTTGTGTTGAGAGCCCGCACGATGGACGAGGTCATGTCCTACATTATAAATTATTTGGATGGTGTGATTCCCTCTGATTTGTTTTGTGATATCATACCTCTCATAAGCTCGAGCGCCGATAATGCTGACATTGGGCAGAGCAGCAGACATGTATCTTATTTTCCCTCACATACTAAGGAAGTCCAAAAAAATGTCAGTTGCAAATTATTTTTATAAAAGTGAAAATCCTAAAAAACTAATGCTAAATTGAAATTTTAAGGGACTAGTATATTAAAAAATTATTTATGATTAATATATTATTAAACTTCATGTAATTCTAAAATGTAATTAATTGGACCTTCACACTGGAGACATTAGAGGGAGTAACACCGGTTTTTGTACAAGGAATAGAGCCGCTACTGACGACGACGAGATGTGAGGTTTTTTTATTTTTAATGCAATGAACAATTTTTTATTTGTAATAGTCCTCTACTTTTATTCATCTCATGTACTATATGTTATTCATCTTATATTATGGATGGACTTGGTATTTCTAGTGTATCTGTTGTAAATATTCGGATAATATAAGTTTTTACTGAAATGGATTTTCATCATCCGTCTATGTTTCTTTTCGTCTAGTTTGAGCAAGCTAGACGGATTTTCGTCTAATTTGTTTCAATCTAGACAAACTTTTCTAGATGGATTTTCACTTAGATTGATCAACATAGATGGAAATCAAAGCAACCTAGACGGATTTTTCCGTCTAGGATGCACATTTTTCTACTAGAGCTCTTGGTAAATGTAACACCGCTTATCTTTCGAAACCTCCTCTCTCTTCTATTGTCCACGAATAAACTATTCATCCTTGACATTTATGTTGTGCGCAGTGAAAATTTCGGCAGCACTTCGACAACACAACAAGAGATTAGATCATAACGAAATTCTAGTTTCACAAAGGAAACAAGAACCGAAAGAAAAATATCTTAACAAAGTGAGATATCTGCTCTTCCTCTCATCAGTTCTAGGACTGACTTGTCGAGGGAACCTACAAGCTATTACAAATCACAGCAAGATAAATTATTTTACGTGGTTCGACAAATAGCCTACGTCCACAGGAAAAGGAGGGGGGAGATCTACTATTAGAGGAAGAGAATACAATTAGGGTTTATAATCTCACAACTAAACCCTCAAAATAATCTCTCAAACCTCTCGCAATTTCTCTCTCAAAAGGATGCACAAACTCTCAAAGTCGGCACTAGGTTTTTCTCCCTGCCTGCGCGCTGCCAAAGTACGCACTCAGTTTGCACTCGTATAGACGCTTTCTTCTCTGCGTTTTTCTTTTCCCCCTAGCAATTTTGCACACAAATCAGCCGTAATTAACAACAAACCTCCGTGCACAAAACCCTATCCACTTGAGGGAGAGGAATATATAGCAGCACAATGTAAGCGGGTAGGCTATCACGCAAACTGTTCACATTTGCCTCCAGCTCAATGTCTTCGGGTGGGCCATCATGCAACTTCACCCGAAAACTGAAAGCTGCATCCACAATTCTCCACCTCAGCGAAGTTTTCCCAAAACTGAGCCGACACCAAAGCCGCGTCCAGTACGCCGTGAAGTTAATTCACGACAACGGACTCAATCCACAATGAGTCGGGAACCGAACGAGAGTCCAAACAACCCCACCCCTATCAAAATTAACTAATCCAAACCGGCTGCATCATAAAGACTGCCTACGTATCCTCTTGCCCATGAAATCAAGCCTTACGTAGTTCACCCAAATGGCCTCCAAAGGCCTCAACACCGAAGAATGTTCAAAAACTCCAAACAATGACCAAACTTGACACCTGAAACAAATTTGGTCAACATATCCGCAGGATTGTCCTTTGTGTGAATCTTCTCTATAATATGACGTCTTTATCATCCAAGACATCACGAACGAAGTGGAATCTGACATCGATGTGCTTTTTGCGCACATGATAAACTTGGTTTTTCGCCAAATAGATAGCTAACATGCTATCACAATATACCCGAAGGATCTTCTTTGCAATCCCCAAGTTCTCCAATAATCCACACAACCACAAAGCCTCCTTAATAGCTTCAGTCACCTCCATATACTCCACCTCTGTAGTAGAGAGAGCCACTGTGGACTGAAGTGTACATCTCTAATATACCGATGCTCCTGCCAATGTAAACACATAGGCTGAAGTAGACCGGCGCTTGTCAAGATCTCTAGCATAATCTGAATCCACGTAACCAATACAATCCTGCCCATTCTTCTTATCCTTCTGGAAAATCAATCCAACATCCACGGTGCCTTTAACATACCATAGAATCCACTTCACAGCCTTCCAATGACCCTTCTCGGGGTCATGCATGTACCTAGATACCATGCTCATGGTCTGTGATAAGTCTGACCTCGTACACACCATCGCATATATCAAGCTACCTACTACACTAGCATATGGGACCTTCGACATATAATCTCTGTCCTCAACTGAAACAAGTGACATGCTTGCTGAAAGCTTGAAATGGGGAGCCAATGGAGTACTAAATGCCTTTGCATTTCCATCAAAGTTGAATTTCTTCAACATCTTCTGCAGACAACTCCTCTGTGTAAGCTTCAATCTCCCCTTCACCCTATCTCTCTCGATCTCCATAACTAATATCTTCTTCACCTCTCCAAGATCCTTCATCTCAAACTCAGATGATAATTACTTTTTAACATTCGAATAGCTGAAGAATTCCTGGAAGCAATAAGCATATCGTCAACATATAAAAGTAAATATATGTGCTCACCATCTTGTAGCTTGTGCATGTAAACACATGGGTCACATGGGCTCCTCGTGTACCCCTGACCAATCATAAAGCCATCGAATCTCTTGTACCATTGTCATGGTGATTGCTTCAATCCATAAAGAGACTTCTTCATCTTGCAAAACAAATCTTCCTTTTCTACAGCTTTGAACCTCATAGGTTGTGTCATATAGATCTCCTCTTCTAAATCTCTATGTAAAAAGGCTGTCTTAATATCCATCTGAACCAAATCCAAATCCAGTTATGCCACCAATGCCAGTAAAATCCGAATCGACGAATGCTTCACAACGGGTGAAAATACCTCGTTGTAATCAATACCCTTAATCTATGCATATCCCTTGGCAACCAATCTAGCTTTGAACTGAATGTCCCTAATAGAAGATCCCTCCTTCTTCGCATATACTCACTTTCAACCAATAGCTTTCTTACCCTTAGGTAGCTTTGCAAGTTCCCAAGTGTCGTTCTTTTGAAGAGATCGCATCTCCTCCTCCATAGCTTCCCTTCACCTGATCGAATCAGGGCTAGACTCTGCCTCCCTGAATGTGGATGGAACCATATCATCAACGACCTCCACTGATAAGGTATATGAGATCATGATATTATTATACCTACCTGGCCGATGAATCATCCTTCTAGGTCTATTCGCTGCAATAGACTCCTGAACATGACCTTGCTCCTGAGTCTCATAATCCACTGTATCCTCTATTTGCTCGGTTGTCATCCCATCTTCTCCCAATATTACCTCTGTAGGAGCCTCGATGGATACAATACTTTCTGGAGTGAGTGGAGTCATATCATCCTCCACCTGCTGCGATATCTCCTAAATCCTGTCTTCCTCCACCTACTGAGGAACTTGAGGCTTCATCATGTAAGCCTCGTCAAATATGATATCTCTGCTAATAACTATCTTCTTATCCTATGGATCCCATAACTTGAAGCCTTTAACTCCATCTCTAAATCCCACAAAGACTATTTTCCTCGCCCTCGAATTCAATTTACCATCACTGACATGGTAATAAGCAGGATACCCAAATATCCGAAGCAACTCATAGTCATTAGCTACCAAACTAGACCAATGCTCCAACGGAGTCTTCCCCTGTATCACAGTGTACGACAACCTATTCATGAGATGGATCGCATAAACCAACGCCTCGGCCCAAAATGATCTAGGCAATCCACTCTGCATCATCATACATTGTACATTCTCCAACAAGATACGGTTTAATCTTTCAGCCACCTTGTTCTGTTACGGTGTCTCTCGAACTGTGAAGTGTCATCTAATGCCGTGATCCTGACAAAACTGCAGAAATGGATCACTCTTATACCCTTCACCATTATCTGAACATAGAGTCTTCACCTTTCCACCTGTCTGCAGCTCCAATTTCTTTTTCCACTCCACAAAAATATCCAGGACCTCATGTTTATGCTTCATAGAGAATACCCAATTCCTCCTGGAATAGTTATCAATAAAAGTGACAAAATAGTTGGCCCCACCTGTTTTCTTCAATAGTTGTCATTTTCATTGTTGTCGAACCTGTTACACCATTTATCGATTACAAGTTCGAGTTGATCTTTTTATAAGATCTACTTATAATGAGAAAAGTAAAGATTACAGCTTTATGAAACAAAACGCAGCAGTAGTTTATCTTCTGTTGTTTTGTGTGGGATCTTATCGTGTGCTGGGGATGCATTAGTCCATGGACCACCTCGGATCAGATCCGCTTGACAAGTGTAATTATGCTCTTGCTTCACGAAGGAAATAATCGCAGCAGTGACAATCACGACCAAGCAAGATTGTGACTCTTATCGAGATCAAAACCATGTTTGATTCTGAGGAAAGAAGGTGAGAGAATCTCAAATCTTTCGAAGGCTTTCTCTTTATGATAAAGTTCGCCAAGATCTGCCAATTCTCCTCTAAAATTCATGGTCTACTGTTCAATTGGACAACACCTCGCCCTCAGATTTTAGATCCTCTCAACTGAAGACCCTGGGCTTCTATTTATGCTTTTGTTGCCGTATTTTATGATAATATCAAGTGTTTTGATGTTATCTGCAGTTGATAACCACCCAGGCACACTTAAGGATAGCTTAAGAATAGTTGGGGAGGTCCTGGAACGAAAGAATTCTTAAAAACATCGAAATCCGCATTTGGGAGGTTTTGGGAGGCCAAAATAATCGTGGTGGCTCGCATGCGTGAGAGCCACCATTTGGTGACTCGCAGCCTTGCGAGCCAGTTTGTACCACCTCGAGTATTTTATCTCTAACTCTCTTATCCGATCTCAGAATGAGTTGATTTAAGATGCGTTGGAAAGCTGACGAAAAGACCTACAACTTTTTCGTTTTGAGTTTCTTTAGAATCAAATCACAACATGGCTAAAATATTACTTCTTTGTGCTAGCCACTATTTGGTGACTCGCATGGGTGCGAGTCACTATTTGGTGACTCGCAGCCTTGTGAGGCAGTTCGTACTATCTCGGGTATTTTTGCTGTAACTCTCTCGTCCGATCTCGGAATTAGGTGATTCAAGATGCCTTGGAAAGCTGACGAAAAGACCTCTAACTCTCTCATATGACACACATTTGATATGTGTGATTCACACATGGTATTTTGTCTAATTGGTGGCTCAGCCTTGGCGAAGCCAGTTTGTACTACCTTGGGTATTTTTGCTATAACTCTCTCGTCTGATCTCGGAATAAGGTGATTTAAGATGTGTTGGAAAGCTGGAAAAGAGACCTATAGCTTCAAATGGCCAAGCCACATATGATGTGTGCGAGTCACACATGATGTTTCACCCCTTTTGGGTGAAACACAACTCCTAGCTGCATTGACTTTTGCCAACTCATACGCTTCACCGACTCGCATCATAAATTTTGTTATGTTAGAGGTAACTAGTGAATGTTTTGGCCACTTGGTGGTGGTCGGTGAGCACACGAGCCACCTGGTGTTGGCCGTTTTGGTGGTTCGTCGCCACGTCATCAACGTTTTGCCGATTCCCTTCATGCGCTTGTTGGTGTCAGATGATCCTCTTTGACTCGAACGATCCCTTTTGACTTGGATAATGGTGTTCATTGCCTTCTCTTTGTCTCAAGCTGTGTGCGGATACCTATAGGCATTTTTAGATGCCTAAAGATACCCCCTCCAAAGTATTTCAGACTCATTCTTTTATAGAGGAGTCTGGAATGCTTTGGATATGATAGCCCCCCACATTCAGTCGGTGTCAAAGGACCTATTGATGGCTTCAATTCTTGACTTCTTCAGCCTTTAGTCTATTCAATGTTTTGTTAAATAGATAAAGTTCTTCCGGTGCTGCGTTTATCGTCTGACCGTTGTCGAAATCTTGAACTGAAGTTGATGCGTAAGTTTCTGAACTTAGCTCTTATCATTGAGTTGACTTTGAACTGATTATCTTTGTCAGGAATTCATATATGAATGTGATTGAACTCCCTGGAATCATCCTCTAATCCGAAATCTTTCCATAGCCTTATTTTGGTGAAATCATAGACGCGTTGACCGGCATCGACCTTTGCGTTGACCGGCGTTAACCTTTACTGTAACGCGCTGACTAGCGTTAATATGGTTTATACTCGTACGTTTACTAGAGTTTACACAATTTAAGCTCTTAATGCATTGGAGCATGGTGGTCCCAAATGTTGGGGCTGCAGGACCAACTGTTAAAGCTGATTCATCTGCATGTATGGCTCTTATTCAAATGTTGGGGCTGCAGGACCAACTGTTAAAGCTGATTCATCTGCATGTATGGCTCTTATTCTGAAGTTTTTGGATGCTCAAGTCATGAGACCAACTAATGGGGCTGGTGCATCATTGACTCTTATATTTATAGGATTTTTGGCAAACCCTCAGCCATCAACAGGTTTGATGAGCCTTTACCGACTACCGTTTGAATCGGGCTAGCATGCGAATTGTTTAAGTCCGTTCCGCATGTAACGTTGTGCTAAAAGAGTTAACTCTTTTAGTGCTACGATATTGAATACGTAAACTTTGTCTTTCTCACAGGAATAGATTACCCTGCCATATGTATCAGATGCTGACTCAGGATTTTTGGTAAATCCTCAGCCATTAACGGATTTGACGTGCCTTTACCGATTACCGTTTGAATCGGGCTTGCATGCGGATTGTTTAAATCCGTTCCGTATGTAACGTTGTGCTAAAAGAGTTAACTCTTTTCGTACTACGATATTGAATACGTAGACTTCGTCTTTCTCACGGGAATAGACTACCCGACAATGTGTGTAAGACGCTAACTTATCCCTTCTTAGGATTCGTGATAAAAGTTCCCAGACTCAGATTCTGGTATCTTTTTCACTCGGTGAAAGACTAAACCTGCAACGCGTGTTAGGCATAGGCTTATCTCTATTTAGGAGTCGAGATAAAGTTCCCCGCGCGTGTAAGGCGCAGATTTTGGCGTTATTAATAACGGTCTGCCATAATGTTGAATATGTAAGCTTTTGTCCTTCTTATGGTCAAGGACTAACCGGCAACGCGTGTTAGGCGCTGACTTATCTCTACTTAGGCTTCAGGATAAAATTCTTCAGATTTGGATACTAGTATCTTCTTTAATCAGTGAAAAACTAAACTGGCAACGCATGTTAGGCGTTGACTTATCCCTACTTAGGCTTCGGGATAAAATTCCCCGTGCGTGTAAGGCACGAATTATGGAGTTGAAAGATAGTATTGGAATATTATGTCTTCTCTTAGGGTAAAGACGAACCCGATGTGAGAGAGGAAGAATTTTATATTCTATCTCCTAAAGCTGAAGAGGAAGAATTTTATATTCTATCTCCAGTTGTTAAAAAAAACTCAAAGTGGGATCTTCACTTCAAGAATCCGGGAAGGTAAAACTAAGAGTGGGATCTCCACTCCGAGAATCGAAAAGATTCGGATAATTATAACTGTCAGAAGGTTTGATTACAGAACTAAATGTGGGTTTCTCATTTATCGAGAGTGAATTTTGGTTTTGGCCCTAACTATAGGAAGGTTTGACCAAGTGGGATTTTGAGGTGACCCTAACTATAAGAAAATTTGATTACTCGATTTAAAAGTGGACCTGTCGTTCATGGAAGGAATCGAGAGGAGATTTTGATTGTGGCCCTAATTGTAGGAAGGTTTCACCAAATAGGGGTTTGAGACGATCCTAACTATAGGAAGGTTTGATCACTCGATTTGAAAGTGCACCTCTAGTTCATTGAAGGAATCGAGAGGAGATTTTGATTGTGATCATAACTGTAGGAAGGTTTGACCAAATGCGTAGTGGGAGTACAAATCACAGTGGGAGTGTTGACTTGTACCGCTTACTCAGTGGGGGTTCTTAGTGTCAATTGATAAGTGTAGGGTCCTGTTTTTGCTTATGTATACCAAGTGTAGGATCGTGACCCTTAAGAATAGAGTGTGCTCTTATAAAAATCTGCGGAAGCTTTACACTTAAACACTAGAGGGTGAGTTTGCAATGTAGATTATAAATTGCAAAGAAAGAATGGCAATCTCAGAAAATGAACATCACAAACACAAGCATGTATACTGGTTCCACCTCCCCGGTGTACATCTAGTCCCTAAGCAAATCCCGCTTGAGATTTCCACTATGATTTTGAAACCTTACAAAATCAAAAGCAAACCTGACAAATTTGCAAGACCATGCAAATTGCAACACCAATTGACAAGACCATGCCAATTGTCACCCAATCTCTAAACCAAGAGATTAACCCTCTCTCAAACCCGAGAGAAATCCTTTTTGAAGCAAGAACACAATTGATCCTATAAGCCTTGAATGTATAGTGAAGTGCTGCAGTGGCTTAGGGTTCTTTTAACTCTCTGAATATTGCCTATACAATCTCTAAGAATGATTGAAACCAAGGCAATATCAGAAACTCTCTTTTTCTAAACACTTAGCATGAAAATCTGGAAAATTAGAGAGTTAATATGCACAAAATGTTTGATCTTGCAAGTGCAAAACTTGGTGCTTGTTTGCTGATGTTTAAACCTATTTATAGCCTCTAAAATGACATAATTTTAAACCCAATTAACGTCCACAAAACGGCTATAAACAATCACTTATTTAAAACCTAAAATCTGGAAAAACTACATCTGTAGTCGACTACAAGTCATAGTAGTCGACTACACTGAGTCTAAATAGACTGTAAAGTCAGAAAATTGCTTAGTAGTCGACTACAAGGCATAGTAGTCGACTACACTGTAAACTCACAGATTCTGGAATATGTTTTTTAGTAATTTTACTGTAACTTTCTCATCCGATATCGGAATGAGGTGATTTAAGATTTGTTAGAAAGCTCTTGAAGAGTCCTACAACTTTGATCTTTTGAGTTTTTCCAGATTCTAAATGATATGGGGTATAAATGAAATATTTTAAGACTCACTCATTATCTATAAACTCTAATGGCTAACATAGGGGATTTCTATTGTTAACCAACACACTAATCATGTGTTAGTGTATTCTAACACTATGTGTGTGCATGTGTGTGAGTGATCAAGGCTTGTACAAATATCTAAGCAAAGAAAATATAAAATTACATTTTGACAATAAAGTATATCTTCTTCTTTGCTTCATTTTACCTTGAACTCATCTATGTCTTGAGTATCTCTTTGAATATAATTATTGATATAGCTCTAATACTGCAAAACAAATGTTAGCACATAATACACACAACATATAATATTTGTTATCATCAAAACAAACTAATCTTGGGGTCAAGATTCCTAACATTCTCCCCCTTTTTGATGATGACAAATATATGTTATTAAGATATAAAAATTTTAATCCCCCTGCATGAAATCATTAAATAAAATCTTTTACTCCCCCTGCATCAAAGCATTAGTAAAAAATTTAAAATTAAAATTTTCTATATAACTCCCCCTTTGTCATTAGCAAAAAGAAATAAACATAATTCTAATTAAAAATTTCTTTTCTTGGGTACCTTAATAAAAATATCAAGCACTTTGGTACCCTTTTATATTATATCATTAGGATTAGCCCTTAGGAATCCAAATCCACTTGGAATTTGGTTTCCATTTGTTAACATAAGTGTAATTCTTTGAATTGCAAACTTCATAAATATAAGATGAAATATAATAATTCCTATCATGAATATTCAAATTCTTAGGAATCCATATATACTTATTTTGTTTAGCATGAATATTCTTATTATTATTCTTCAAAACATAATCATTCTTTATAAAATACTTAGGAACAAATCCAATGCCAAAATGATTGTTTGAAGATTAACTTTTGTGTTTTGAGTTTCTTCAGAATCAAATCACAACATGACCGAAATGTTACTTCTTTGTGCGAGCCACCATTTGGTGACTCACAAGGGTGCGAGTCACCATTTGGTGACTCGCAGCCTTGCGAGCCAGTTCATAATTTCTCGGATATTTTAGTTCTAACTCTCTCGTCTGATGTCAGAATGAGGTAATTGAAGATGTGTTGGAAAGCTAACAAAAAGACCTACAACTTATCTGTTTTTAGTTTCTTCAGAATCAAATCACAACATTGCCGAAATGTCACTTCTTTGTGCGAGCTACTTCGTACCACCTCGATTATTTTAGCTCTAACTCTCTCGTCGGATCTCAGAATGAGGTGATTCAAGATGCGTTAAAAAGATGGAGAAGAGACCTACAACTTTCAATGGCTGAGCCACATATGATGTGTGCGAGTCACACATGCTATTTTGTCTAATTGGTGGCTCAGCCTTGGCCAAGCCAGTTCGTACTACCTCGGGTATTTTGGCTCTAACTCTCTCGTCCGATCTAGGAATGAGGTGATTCAAGATGCGTTAGAAAGCTAGAGAAGAGACATACAACTTCCAATGGCCGAGCCACACATAATATGTGTGAGCCACACATGATGTTTCGTCCCTTTTCTGTGAAACACAACTCCTAGCTGCGTTGTCTTTTGCCATTTCGTGTGTTACGTTGACTCGTACGCTTCACTGACTTGCATCATAAATTTTGTTAAGTTGGAGGTGACCGGTGAATGTGTTGGCCATTTGTTGGTGGTTGGTGAGCATGCGGGTCACCTGGCGTTGGCCGTTCTGGTGGTTCGTCTCCATGTCATCAACGTTTTGCCGATTCACTTCATGCGCTTGTTGGCGTCAAATGATCCTCTTTGACTTGGACGATCCCTTTCGACTTGGATAATGACATCCATCATCTTTTCTTTGTCTCAATCTGTATGCAGACACCTATAGGCATTTTTAGACACCTACACCACCAAGTGATGTATGTTTGGAAGGGTCCCAAACGTCTGTATGAATATAGTCTAATACACCTTGGGTATTTTGAATAGCGGTGCCAAACTTTACTCTCGTCTTCTTTCCAAGTACATAATTCTCACACAGCTCCATCTTGCAGGTCTTCGCACCTTTCAATAGCCCCTGTTTCACCATTGATTGCAAGGTCTTATCTCCTGTGTGTCCTAGCCTCATGTGCCATAATGTGGTAGTGTCCTCCAACGCAGTGATAGAAGCTGCCAGATCCTCTGCAACTGTCTTTCCCTTCAAGTAGTATATGAAGTTTTTTTTGACTCCTCGTATCACCACTATAGAACCCTTCATGACCTTCACTGTAGCATCCTCTAAGGTCATCCGATAACCAGCTGCCTCGAAAGTACCAAGAGAAATGATGTTCTTCGTCAACTGCGGCACAAACCTCACTTCTTTCAATTCCCTCACCACTCCATCATGCATCCTAATCCGGACTGAACCAATACTACCATTAGGGCATACGTGGTCATTTCCCATAAGCACGACATCCCCTCTTTTCAACTCCTCAAAGCTAGAGAACCAATCCCTCCTAAAGCATATATGATATGTGGCTCTTGAATCCAACATCCACTCCGTGGAGTCGGCATAGCAAACCGTTGGTAGAGCAGGACATGAATAGCTCGAAGAATCTGACTCTGAATGTTTACTAATAACTTTTGCAACATTCACTTCTGAAGCTTGTATAGCTTTCCCCTTGTTCTTCTCGGCTTTTTCCTTTAACTCTGGGCAGTCGATCTTCCAATGTCTCTCTTCTTTACAAAAACGACATTGATTTCTACCAATACTCTTAAGGCCACCTCTATTCTTTGATTTTAAGAGTTGAATTGGCGGCGATTTGGATCAGGGTCTCGAACTGCTAATGCATCTCCCAATGCCTTCTTGGAGGGTTCACCATTACTCTTCCTCAACTCATAATTCACCAAAGCTGAGGTCACCTCCTTATAGCTAACAGTAGTTCTTCCATTGATCATAGTGAGAACTAACGTACCGTAGTCATCCTCGGGCAACGAACACAAAAGTAACATCGTCTTGTCTTCATCCTCAACCATGATATCCACATTGGCCATATCTGAAAGTAGATTCGTGAAATTGTTGACATGCTCCCTGATGGAAAACTCCCCTCTTCATCTTGAATTGGTAAAACCTCTTCTTCAAGTGAAGCTGATTCTCAATGCTCTTTGTAAGATACTTCTCATTTAGTATTTCCTATATTCTCTTCGCCGACGTCTCGTTCATTACGTCATAAATAAGATTCGGCGTCAAGCATGACCAAATAACTCTACAAGCTCTACTATTCATCTTCTTCCAAACCTTATTCTCCATGTCTTCTGGTTTCTCTTGTAACTCAAGATTCTCCTCCAAATTCTGTGCATCCAAGGCGTCCATCACCTAACACCTCCACAATCTGAAATTAATCTTGCTGTCGAACTTCGGAACATCAATCTTCATGTTATTGATGCTCAGACTCTGTATCGTCTTCGTAAAAGACGAACCTGATATGCTTGCTTCTCCCATGTTCTCGATCTAACTCTTTAGATAGGAATCCTTCACCGAATTCTTCGAACAAGCCTCAAGCCAAACCTGAAGCTCTGATACTACTTGTTATGCATAGCGAAAATTTTGGCAGCACTTCGGCAGCAGAACAAGAGATTAGATCACAATGAAATTCTCGTTTCACAAAGGAAACAAGAATTGAAAGTAAAATATCTCAACAAAGTAAGATATTAGCTCTTTCTCTCATCAGTTCTAGGACTGACTTGTCGAGGAAACCTACAAGCTATTATAAATCACAGCAAGACAAGCTATTTTATGTGGTTCGGTAAATAGCCTACGTCCACGGGGCAATGAGGGGGGAGATCTACTATTAGAGGAAGAGAATACAACTAGGCTTTACAATCTCATAACCTAAACCCTCAAAACAATCTCTCAAACCTCTAACAATTTCTCTCTCAAAGGGATGCACAAACTCTCAAAGTTGGGACTGTGTTTTTTCCCCTGCCTGTGTGCTGCCAAAGCACGTCCTCAGTTTGCCCTCATACAGCCGCCTTCTTCTCTGCGTTTTTCTTTTCCCCTAACAATTTTGCACACAAATCAGCCGCAATTAACAACAAACCTCCGTGCACAAAACCCTATGCACTTGAAGGGGAGGAATATATAGCATCACAATGTAAGCGGGTGGGACATCATGCAACTTCACGCGGAAACTGAAAACCGCGTCCACAATTTAGTCATAACAAAAACTCCTGAATTAGAAATGTCCCTTTACCTTGTCTATTGTGAGGGTCTCCTTTCGCATGAGCATTAACATAATCAAATTCTCCTAACCTACAATCTACATGAAGAGAATATAGAAGAATCATCACTATATTATCATCTTCAAGTTTTGACCGAGTCAGTATTAACTTGGCCATGGTCTTGCTGAAGCTATTAAGATTCTACAACACCTGTAATACCTTCACGTGCAGTTTATACGAATACTGCTTCCTACACAATTTGGTGGATGGACATATAAATACTAAAAGGCATATTTGACTAATTAAGCATCCTACAAAGGCAATCACCTTTGACTACTTCCAGTGTAGGATGTAATGTAATATGTTTAGAGATTGTATTTGATATAAAGCAATGTTGGTAGAAATGTCAGAAATTTATGAGTTTAAGAGAACTGTCTCATAAGTCGTGTGGCCATGTATTGTTCTAAGACTAACATGTTGCCGCTATTTATGACCATCAATAGTGCTTGGGTCCTCGTGAAGGACGATTTTCTACAGGTGGGTCATAGTGATTGTTGGGAGCGTGAGACGCCCACATCGCCGTGGAAGTTAAATTAATCTTGAGAGAAAACAACCTAGCTCGAGTTTACACCAAACTCAAACCAACCAATACAAGCAATAATAAATACACAGATAAAACAGTAAGTAAATAAGACGAGATAACAGATTTATGTGGTTCGACAAAATTGTCTACGTCCATGGGAGCCACACAAATAATTTCTTATTTAACCACAAGAAATTACAAAGCTTGTACAAGAGAGAATCTCAAACTTGCACTAGTAGAAAAACGATCAACCTAGACGGAAATTTTCGTCTAGGTTGATTGCAATTCCGTCTAGATTAGTTCATCTAGACGGAATTCCGTCTAGTTTGATTGGTTTATTTTGCTTCCGTCTGATTGCTTCAAACTAGACGGAATTCCGTCTGGATTGATCAATCTAGACGGAAGTCAACCTAGACGGAATAAAGAATTCCGTCTAGGTTGGCAACCTAGACGGAATTCCGTCTGGGTTGTCAACCCAGACGGAATTCCGTCTGGGTTGTCAACCTAGACGGAATTCTTTATTCCGTCTAGGTTGACTTCCGTCTAGATTGATCAACCT
>NC_033799.1:20052568-20061491 GCF_001876935.1 Asparagus officinalis | reverse complement strand
CGTCTGGGTTGGCAACCCAGACGGAATTTCCATCTGGGTTGCCAACCCAGACGGAATTCCGTCTAGGTTGGTTTTTCACAACCTAGACGGAAATTCCGTCTAGATTGATTCAATCTAGACGGAATTCCGTCTAGATTGTCTTTTTTCAGGAAAAAAAAATAATTAAAATTTGTATTTCCCTGTACAATTATATTAATATTTGAATACATCCAGAAAATACAGTACACGCCACATTCAACCATCCAATCATAATCAAAATTCATAACAATTCCATTCAAAAACATCTATATAACCAAATTCAACACATTGTACAAATCCAACCATCCACTTTAAAATATACATCAATCAGTTCTGTCTAAAACACATCCAACAACATATATAACAATGCCAGTGACTAAGATATGATACACAACATGAATAAATATAGTGTTATAACAAATAAAACTATTTATTGCATTAAAAATAAAAAACCTCATCCATCGTCGTCGGCGGGGGTATCTCTATCCCGATTACGAGAACGGGTGCTGCTCCCTCCAATATCTCCACTCTGAATGGCATAGCCTGGAAAGTGCTTGTGGCTGCTCTCGTCGATGTAGATGGTGTGGAGAACGCTGTGGACGATCTGATGCTTATACCAGGTGAAGCTCCGACACCATGCAGAGGATATCTTCCTCTCCTATTATTAGGGAGAAATAAATATTAAACTTTGCTCTCAAATTCAATAATGGTAAACAAATTTAAATAGTATGTAGTATTCAAATTGATTCGATTTTTCACCATCCTTACCTATTATGACCCATCAGGTTCTGTGTGAGATTGATGTTCTCCTCTGCAGAAAGCATGTGAGGGTCTGGCTCGGTTTGTTCCTCCTCCTACGAAATGTAGACAGATGCAGCCTCCTTGGAAGCGGTCTCAAATCCCTCCTAAAGCACAAATTTATAGTTAATTCAAGATAATGACCATATTATTTGTGTTCTCGTTTCCTCATAATGTTAACAAAATAGAATTAATAATACTACTCAAGATATGTATAAGTCTCACCACTAACTCGAGATTTGCCGTGATCTTATCCCGATTCCTCTCATCACCCCTATATTGTTCACGAAAAGTACCATATGCCGCTCTGGCCCTCAAGTGTATCGGCATTAATGATTTCCCCTGTCATATTATAAATTATGAGATTTCATAATCATACTAAACATTAAGATCTTTTAAATCTTTAAATGACATATACCGTATCTTGACAATAAACATCCTCCAGATTGGCGTAGGAGTGTGAGCCCAAGTGATGGTCATGCAGCTTCTTTCTTCTATTTTCTGACCCCTTCGTGGATTTATTCTTTAAAAAAATTCTGTAAATATAAAATGAAATAATATCTTAAAATTATAAACTAAATTTCATGAAACTAACCTTGGCGGCATCGCTGTCCCAATACATGAGGAGAGCCGTGAAATGAATCTCGTCAACTCGGTCATCGAGGTTTAAAAACCTCTGCCAGTCCTCCTCATACCTGTCATAGGTTTCATGTTTGATCTCATGCCTCCATTGTTTGAGGACTGCTTCAACCTTGACATTAAACACATAATTCCAAGCCCCCTCAAAGTCCTCAAGGCAGAAGCAGTCCTGTAGATTTACATACACATTTAGTAAGGATAATTTAATATCAATTACTAATTATTAATAAATGAAAATCTAAAACAATATGCACTTACCATAAGCGCAGTCCATATCGCCTCGTATGCGGTCCATGGTAATTCTCGAAAATGAAAATAAGGGTTGATAATGGTCGCTCTACGCACGAGAACCCCAATATATGCATTCAATCGGGTTGACCAAGGACCAACGGGCAAATTAGAACTATTCCACCTAATAATGCCCCTCATTCCTCTTGGCGGTTGTTTAGAATCAGGCTTACCTCCGCCACGTCGTCCCTCTATGCGATCCTTCTTAGCACCTACAATAATGACAACATGATAATATATCATATAATATACAAATGTGAAAATTAAAAGTATTTATATAATTTACCATTCCCTATCTCTCTTTCTTTTGCTGCGAGTGCAACAACTTTCCTAGTCTCCAACATACTCAGCATTTCCTGATACCTTCTCGCAGCACGTGGGTGGTACTTCCTTGAATCAGCCTTGGACTTATGAGAGTCCGGAGGTAAAGGTAAACTGAGAAAGTCCTGGGTCTTTGGCCGCAAGTCAGTATGGAATGTATATGATGGATATGTCGGGGTCCAAGTAGCACCTACATAAGAAAGAAGAATCATTAATATTAAATTTTAATTGAACATTTCAATTATTAAATATTTAATACCTGTGTCGGGGGATGATTCTGGTGCTGTGTCGGGGGATGGTTCTGGTGCTGCATCAGAGGGGCCGGGTGATGAATATCCAGCATCTACAACAAATGAACACTATGAGCTAGATAACTAAAAATTTATAAAACATGTTAAAGTATTAATTAATTTTTATACCTGCATCCGGAGATGGTAGTGGATCATCAGCACCACTACCTGGGGTGATACTCCGTGAGCGATCACCCTCCAGGTCAAAGAGCCTCCTCATCCTCCTCCTCATCTGCAAATATAATAAAGACAATCGTTAAGAAAAAATTGTATACATGCTCATGAGATATGTTGTTATGAAATGCATTATTGTTTTTATTATGATAAGATAAAAATCGATAATGTGGTGTAACATATCAGGTTCATACCTACATCCAGCGTCACATTCTGTGCGTAAGAGAATTCTTGCCAAACATCATCAGATGAACCGATTGGTTCACTATAATTATCTTCACTTTCTTCAATATTTTTTTCATTGTTATTAGGAAGAACAACAGATCTTGGCTCCTTGTACAAAACCACCCAATCATACATGACATTCGGATCTTTCACATAGAAGCACTGATCAGCTTGTTCTGCGAAAATGAATTTCTCATCCGTATATACTTCTCGGTGAAGATTGACTAGTGTAAATCCATAATGATCCTTTTGCTTTTTTGCAGGACACCACCGAACCTTGAACATCGTGTAAGTACATTGTTTTGGTTTACCAAACCCGTAAATTACCTCAACGATATCTTCTAATTGGCCATAATATAATATGTCAGCTAGAATTGGATTCTGATCTCTTATACTTGAAAAACATTCTTGAGCAAACAAGCCCATGACCCCACTGTTCTGAGTTACCCTCCTATCATCGGTCTCTAACGTTCGAAATTTATATCCATTCACCAAATGCTCATTATAACGTCTCACTTCGTGATAAGGACGTTGTGCATGGATAATAATTTCATCTGGTAATGTAGTATCATCAAGAAGTGATTTTTCAACCTAAGACAAACAATTTGAGAATATTTAGGCGATGTTATATTATGAATGTTCAATAATTAATTGTAAAACACTTACATCAAATCTTAACCAATCAGAAAATTCTTTCTTATGTCTTTTCTGAATATTGTGCGCTGCATTCCTACCGGTTGTTTCATTCTTAAGCTTCTCCAGATGTCGCCTATATAAACAATATATAAGTTTGTATTGATAAACTATATGTAAAATGAATATTTCTCATCTATATTACAGATTTTATTTGTTACCTTCGATAGTCTTCGAACATATCAAGGTTTTCCAACACATATGCATGAATTTGATCTAAGAGAGATCTCGGGTATTTTTCACGCTTCCTCTCCTTTTGAGGTGCTTGAGATGTGGTTTTCTTCTTACGCATGTAACGTGATGCAAACACAAAGCATTCGTTAGCCACGTATCCTTCAGCTATCGAGCCCTCGGGACGAGCTCGATTGCGAACATTGTTTTTCATGCAGCCCAAGTATCTTATAATCATAAAAGTTAATTATTAGCACGGTAATTTTAAAAACACGTATACAATTAATAAATATAAGAAAAATTATAAATTACTTTTCAATCGGATACATCCAACGATAAGTAACAGGACCGGCGATTTTAGCCTCTCTTGCAAGATGCTGGGTAAGATGGACCATAATTGTAAAAAATAAAGGAGGGAATATTACTTCCATATTGCATAGAGTAACTCGGACATCGGCTTCAAGTTTCTTAAAGTCATCTACATCTATGACTTTAGAGCAGAATTTTTTGAAAAATCTACAATACTCAATAATAATCTTCGACGTTTCTTTATCCATATTGTTACGGATTGCAACAGGGAGCAATTGATGGAGAAGAACATGATAATCATGTGTCTTCAGACCTAAGAGTTTTCTCTCTTGCACCTGGACATTATTTGAAATGTTAGCAGAGTAACCATCCGGCGACTTTACCGATTTGAGAATTTCACAAACTCGTTGCATCTGCTCATTTGACATTGTAACACGAGACGGAGGCAACTTTAATTTTTTAAGGCCAACGTCTTGAGCTTGCAAATCATTTCGGATATTCAAAGCAGTCAGATCTTGGCGCGCCCGTAGATCATCCTTCGACTTGTTTGCATCTTGTAGGAGAGTTGATACTATGTTATCACATATATTTTTCTCAATATACATAACATCTAAGTTGTGTCGGATTTTTAGATTCTGCCAGTAAGGTAGCTGAAAGAAGATACTAAATTTAGTCCTTCCTCTAGGTAATGTTTGGGCTTCATCCTCAACTTGCATTTTACGGACATTTCGCTTACGCTTCAATGGCTTTTTTAACTTTAAGTAATCTCTTACTCCGAACGTGTTAAATTTAGAATAGCGTTTTTTCCCAAACACAACTTGTGGAAACCCCTCAAGTAATTGAACGATCTCAGTACCTGTCAGTTGACGCGGCTTCATTCTTTTCTCAACTGTACCATCAAACTTAGCTGATAATTTTTTGTACTTATAACTCAAGGGCAACCACCTTCGATTAAACCAATAACAACTCTTTCGGCTATGTGGTAATTGAATAGCTTCAAATTCTGGATCACATACAGGACAAGCACACTTGCCCTTCATAGAGTACCCTGACAGATTAGCATAAGATGAAAAATCATTAATCGTCCATAGTAGAATAGCACGTAATCTAAACGACTCTTTTAAATGGGCATCATATGCTAAAATACCCTCAGACCATAATTGTTTTAGCTCATCAATTAAAGGCTCTAAGTAGACATCAATATCATTTCCCGGAGCATGCTTATCGGGTATCAGTAATGAAAGTATCATAAACGGTTGTTTCATACAAAGCAATGGAGGTAAATTATATGGCATTAATACAACTAGCCACGTAGACCAGCCAGAGCTCATTACCCCAAATGGATTGAATTAGTCGCTTGATAGACCCAGTCTTACATTTCTGCAATCTTCGGCAAAATGAGGATAAATTTTATCAACATGCTTCCAAGCTAAAGCATCAGCAGGATGTCTCAATTTACCATCATCTACTCGATCATCCTTATGCCACCTCATATTCTTTGCCGTTTCCTTGTTCATGTATAATCTTCGCAATCTAGGAGCCAATGGAAAATGTCGAAGCACTTTGACTAGAATTTTCTTCTGTGTTATCCCTGTCTCCGTTGTAATCCTTGTTGAAGAATTTGTGCGCTATTTCCACCTAGAAACTCCACATGTCGGACACTCTTGAAGGTCTTTATTGGCTTTGTGGTACAAAATACAATCATTCGGACATGCATCAATCTTATTATAATCAAGACCCAGAGCGGAGACAATCTTCTCAGCTTAATAAGTTGTTTGGGGTATGCTATTCTCTCCTCCAGGGATTATAGTCCGAAGCAAATCAAGAAGCATTTCAAAATAATTATCTGACATACCGCTAAGTGTCTTAATATGAAGGAGTTTCAGCATAAATAAAAATCTGGAGTACTCGGTACATCCCTCATATAAGTCTTTTTCACTATCTTCTAGTAGCTCCATTATTCGTTTTATTTCTGCGGAGGAATGCATATCATCAATATTTTCGACACTCGCGACACCTCCTACCTCTTCGGCTTCAACTTCATTATCATCTTCACTTTTGTCTCTAATATCATCATCGACATTATCATAAACATCATATTCTGTAGGTCGAGGAAAAATATCATTCAACAATGTTTCTGTGTCATCTATTCGTTGGCCACCGGACGTACCAACATGCATATTTGGATCATCATCTTCAGTGATACCCTCCCCATGCCAGTTCCAGTATTTATATTTCTCATCAAAACCTGATTTTATTAGGTGAATCCGTATATCATTTCTATTCAGCAGCTTCAAATTCCTACACTTACAACAAGGACAGTACATAGCATCGCTTCTTAAATTTCTCGGATTCATTTCTGCATAACGCATGAAGGCTTCACATCCCTCCTTATATCGTGTGTCGTGAAATCTACGATGCCTAGGGATATCTATCCATGACTTGTCAGGAATTATCCTCATCTGTAAATTATATATAAATATTAAATACGATTAGTCTCACAACTACTAATACATCCATTACTCTTATACATTCAACACACATCAAACATACGTTCATATATCATTTAACAATATGAATATTTATCTACATAAAATATATATAAAACGTACGTAGAAACTAATTACACTAATCTTGCGGCTGTCATAGGAAGGCTTTTATCCATTAAGAATATAGTAGTGCTTACATCCAACTTCATATACTTTGTATATTTTCATTTCTTGAAAATTTCGGCAGCACCTACCCGCTGTTCTCCCTGTACACTGTGCGGATGTTATTATGCGTATCAGTAATAACCCGAAACGCAGAACAACATACGCTTATTGTACATGGAGAACAACGAATAGGGGCTGCCAAAACTTTCAAGAATGAAAATATACAAAGTATACAAAGTTGGATGTATACACTACTATATTTCTAACCCGTCCGAGAAGGACAGATCCAATAATTACGAATTTCAGTACCAATTTTTTATTCCTATAATATAAAATAAACGCTCATTTTTGGGAGAAAACTTCGTCTCCTACCCAAATCTGAGTCGTATATCATATATTATAAGTCTAAATAATTGGATGTAATTATTGGACGGAAGTCTAGGGATAACGTTATTTTTTTATTCACCTAAATTGGATTATAACACATTATAAAAATTTATAATGTGTTATATCACTCTATTTTTTTAAAAAAATTATTTCACATATTTTCAAATCTCAAACTTAAATAATCACACATACTTATAGCACGAATGAAACTTAAATGAGTATAAACTTGTAAGTGTTTAAAACTCAATAATGATTACTAGTGTTGTTCAAATGAATTAACATGTGGTTAAGTTATGGTTTTCAGAATTTAACTCGTTTATTTTTTTATCATAATTAGGTTTTAAACCAAATTCAACAATAATTAATAATAAAATTGAAATTTCTAAAGCTCAGTAGAAAAATCATACCTTTTAAACTGATTTCCGCAACGGACACCGCCGAAGGAGGGGGGTCGGGAGGTTCCGGGAGGAGGGGGGCGCTGCGATTGGGGAGGGGGCTGTCGACAGGGGGCGGCGAGAGATCACGAAGGGGGAGGCGATGCATTGGAGCGTATGATATGGGGGACGTTTCAGGTGGAAAAAGCGAGGGGAAGCTTAAGGGGGAGGGAAGCTCGGCATCATATGCCGAGGAGGGTGAGGGGTACCCGAGGGGGGGGATGGAGAGAGCTGCAGAAGGGACCCGGAGGGATTAGGGCTGGCTTGGTGGGAAGGGCGGTATGCCTGTCGAGGAGGTGGGGTCCGGAAGGGGGGCCGGCTTGAGGGGGGCGGCGGGGGGAAGCCGGATGGAGGTGGGGTCGGGAGTGGGGGTATTGAGACGGCTCGGCGGTAAAGGGGCGGCCGAAGCGAGGGCGGGTGGGAGGGGGTGCGCGGCCGAGGGTTGAAGTCGCGGGGCGGGGGGAAGGCAGTGAGCGGGGGATGAAGGGAGGTATAGAAGGGGGATGGGGGCCGAAATGAGGGGGTCGGGAGGGGGGCGAGGCTTCCGGGGTGGGCGGCGGGTGAGACCGTCGAGAGGATGGGTCGGACGGAGGGCGTGGTCGCGGGGGGATTTGGTCCCGGGAAGGGTGGGGGGCACCTTGGGGGGGTCGGGATGGGGTCGCGTGATGGGGAGAGTAACAGGCTGATTGAGAGACATTGGGGGGGTGGCTGCCTGATTTCCCTGGGCAACACTTGATAGTTATTTCCCTAGGCACCTAGACGAATCCCTAGGTTGGCCCTCAACCTAGACAGAATTTTCGTCTAGGTTGCCTCAACCTAGACGGAAATTCCGTCTAGGTTGACTATGCAACCCTAGACGGAATTTCCGTCTAGGTTGAGGCAACCTAGACGGAATTCCGTCTAGTTTGACTGTTCCGTCTCGTTTGTCAAACTAGACGGAATTTTCTGTCTAGTTTGATCCAAACTAGACGGAACAAACTAGACGAAAATTTTCAGTCTAGTTTGCTCCAAACTAGACGGAATTTTTTTCCGTCTAGATTGTTCCGTCTAGTTTGGTCGATTTTCTACTAATGTTGAGATCTCTCACAACAACAATTCTTCACTGTAGCAAATATTTGCTACAGGACTTGTGCAATTTTTCATCACCGAAAAATTCACTTCTTAAACTCTTGATAAGTGTTGCTACCACAGAGAAGAAATTCTCCTCTGTTAAAAATTATGAGTTGAGCTCCTTTCATCTCGTGAACAGGGTTTACCTTTTATAGGGAAACCATAGGGCAGTTTATGCGATCCAACTGGATCCCACCAACGCAGGCGAGATCAAGGCTCTGTAGGCGACATTAGCTCCGCAGGCGAGCTTTCCTCATCGCCTGTCCAAATCCCACAGGCGAGCTTTCCTCCAAAGCCCTGCAGACGAGATCTCCTCAAACTCCACACTACAGGCGAAGCTTCATCGCCTCTCCAAAACCCACAGACGAGGTCCGAGGCAAAGTAGGCAAGAGCCGTGGCGTTAAGGTCCGCC
>NC_033799.1:20045911-20052558 GCF_001876935.1 Asparagus officinalis | reverse complement strand
CGCCATCGCCGTCGAGGTCCGTCGCCGTCGCCGTCGAGGTCTGCCACCGTTGAGGTCCGCTGCCGTTGTCGTCGAGGTCAGTTCTCTTGAATTCTCCACCTCGTCCATCATTTGATAAACCTTAAATTTTGGATGATCACCAGAAGAACACCGCGAATGTCAAACCAGGCCAAACCAGCTGTACCATTTTACCATGGTTGCCTACGTACCCTCTGACCGGGAACAAGTTAATCGTAGTTCTGCTATTACCCTCTTGGGCAGATCAACACGGGCTGATATGGAGCAAGTCCAAATAATGCTGAAACTTGCTACCTGTCACCACCTTGGTTAACATGTCTGCTGGGTTCTCATTCGTGTGCACCTTCATGAGAGAAATATCACCTTCCTCTATGACATCCCGCACAAGATGATACCTGACGTCGATATGCTTGATATGAGCATGATGAATTTGATTTTTAGCCAAGTGAATTACACTCTGACTATCGTACCACAAGTTCACGCAATGCTTCTCAATCCCCAAATTGTCTAACAGACTTCACAACCATAATGCTTCCTTCACTCCCTCTACCATGGCCATATACTCAGCCTCTGTAGTAGAAAGTGCTACTATAGCCTATAACATCGATCGCCAAATGACTGGAGCACCATGTATTCTGAATACATAACCAGTAGTAGATCATCGTCTGTCTAGATCGCCAGCATAATCTGATCCACAAACCCATCAATCTGACATGTATCTCTACCAAAACACAGATCCGTATTCGTAGTACCTTTCAAGTACCTCAGGACCCATTTCACCGCTTCCTAGTGCGCCTTTTCCGGATTCGTCGTGAATCTACTGACCACACTAACCACCTGTTAAATATCTGGACGTGTACACACCATGTCGTATATCTAACTGTCAACTGCACTAGCATAAGGAACACATTCCATATGTGTCTTCTCTTTCACTATAGTGGGAGATTGTTTACCCGCGAGCTTGAAATGTGGGGCCAATGGAGTCACCACTGACTTAGCACTTTGTATCCCAAACCTCACGATCTCCCGCTCTATATAGTCCTTCTGACTCAAGAACAATCGCCGATTCGCTCGCTCTCTTCTAATCTCTATAGCTAGTATTTTCTTAGCAGTACCTATGTCCTTCATCTCGAACTCTATACTAAGTTGAGATTTCAGTCTATCTATCTCCACCTTACTTCTTGAGATAATAAGTATGTCATCCACATACAAAAGAAGATAGATATAATCACCTCCACGAAGCTTTCGAATATAGACACAACAGTCATAATTGCTTCTGAAAAACCCATGCTTTAGCATGAAGGAGTCAAATCGCTTGTACCACTGCCAAGGAGATTGCTTCAATCCACATAGTGATTTCCTCAAGCGACATACATGATTCTCCTTATCCTCAACCTTATAACCCTCAGGCTGATGCATATAGATTTCCTCATCCAAGTCTCCGTGCAAGAAGGTCATCTTGACATCGAGTTGTTCCAGCTTAAGATCACCATGAGCAATAATACTCAATAGCACCTGAATAGAAGTGTGTTTCATCACAGGAGAAAATATCTCATTGTAATCCACACCCTCTCTTTGAGCAAACCCCTTAACCACTAACCTCGCCTTGTACCTTGTACCGCCAAGCTCTGAAGAATCTTTCTTTCTTTTATACAAACACTTACAATATATAGCTTTATTTCTTACGGGCAATACGACCACCTCTTATGTTTGGTTCTTCCGGAGAGATTACATCTCTTTCTCCATCGCAGCCAACTAACTCTCGCTATCTCTATCCCGAATAGCTTCCTTGAAGGAGACAGGCTCATCTTCCTCCACTGAGAGTGCATACTCAACCAAATTAACCTGCCCATAGTACTTCAGGGGTTGATCAACCCCCAGCTTCTGTACCTGCTTGTATGCTCGCCTTGGCCTAGTGGAAGCTAAGTTATCCTCGAGCTATTGTTGTTGTAGTGCTTGTACATTTTATTGCTGAACCTCCTCTTGTTCAAGCTCATCATCTTCATGATCCTCCTATTGAATATGATTAGAACCTGGTTGGTCTTTAGGTTCCATTTCAATTACCTGGGACTTAGAAGTCCCAACGGTCCCAACACCACCGTTCTTGGATGCCCTGACAATCATAGAATTCTCATCAAAGGTAACATCTCTGCTGATTATGAACTTGGAATCTTCTGTACACCAAAGGTAAAAACCTTTTACGTCCTTTGCATACCCCAAGAATATTGCCTTCTTGGCCCTCGCATCAAGCTTTCCCTCGTTGACGTGATAGTAAGCGGTGCATCCGAAAATCCTGAGCCTCTCATAATCTGCATGCTCCCCTGACCACACCCTATAGGGTGTATCACCATCCAATATAGAATGTCTCTGCTGATTATGAACTTGGAATCTTCTGTACACCAAAGGTAAAAACCTTTTACGTCCTTTGCATACCCCAAGAATATTGCCTTCTTGGCCCTCGCATCAAGCTTTCCCTCGTTGACGTGATAGTAAGCGGTGCATCCGAAAATCCTGAGCCTCTCATAATCTGCATGCTCCCCTGACCACACCCTATAGGGTGTATCACCATCCAATATAGAATGTGGAGAATGGTTCATAATATAACATGCTGTAGCCACTGCTTCTGCCCATCATTCTTTGCCCAATCTAGTATAAGATCGCATACTCATTGCTTTCTCCTACAATGTTCGGTTCAGCCTCTCCGCGACCCCATTTTGTTATGGTATAGATCTGACCGTCAAGTGTTGAGCAATGCCCTCCTGATCATAGAACTCTTTGAAAGCACCATCTGTATACTCTGTACCATTATCAGATCTCTGTGTCTTCAATTTCTTGCCTGTCCTGCTCTCAACCATTGCTTTCCACTTCTTGTATGTCTCAAATACCTCATTCTTATACTTAAGAAAATAAATCCAAGCATACCTCGAATGATCATCTATGAACGAGACAAAATACTTGGAACCACTATTGGAAGTTGTCTGAGGCGGACCCCAAAAATCTATGTGCACATAATCTAGTATACCTCTACTCTTGTGATTGCTTTTCAAGAACTGGACCTTGTGCGCCTTCCCGTACACACAATCCTCACAAAAATCCATGTAAGGTTTCTTCAAATTTTTTAGCAAACCCTCTTTACCAAGCAGATTTAGACCCTTCTCTGACATGTACCCAATCTGCCTATGCCATAACCGAGTGTGCTCACACCGCTTCATCTCCCGTCACCATCGTACCTGAGAGAGTGTATAAATTTTTATGACAAACACCTTTCATTACTACTAGGGAACCCCGAACAACCTTCTTCACTCCGTTCTCTGTAACAATCTTACAGCCACCGGAGTCCAAAGCACCAACTGAGATAAGATTCTTCTGCAAGTCGGGAACGTGTCTCACTTCCATTAGGGTTTTAACCACTCCATGATGCATCTTAATTTTTATATTACCAAGCCCCACCGTTTTACAAGCATGGTTATTCCCCATCAATACAGTTCCACCATTAATGCCTCTATAGGTAGTAAACCACTTCCTATTTGGGCACATATGGTAAGAGCAACCCGAATTAAGAATCCACTTACCAGAGATATCTTCGCCACCCATAACAACGTAGCATTCTTTATCGCTCCCTTCCTTCGAGACGTAACTCGCCTCTTCCATGCCTTCTCTCCTCTCAGTTTTATTGTTGTTATTCTTCCCACCTACTCTCTTGTTAGGATAGTCAACCTTAAAATGCCCTAGCTCACCGTATTTGAAATACGGTCTTCCCGCAAGATGTCTCGATTTTGATCTAGACTTTCCTCCCTTGCCTTTTCCTTGCTCGTTGTCCCTTCCTCTAGCAAACAGTCCCTGGGCTTGCTCCTTGTTATCACTAGTGGCCATGTCACTAGTTGTAATTTTCCAAAGGTCATCCGCCAGAAGCGCCGTTCTAGTCTCATCCATCGTCAAATTTTCTCCCATAAGCATCAGTGTTTGCACAAGGTTCTCATAAGACTTTGGCAGAGATAGAAGTAGTAGAAGCGTCTAATCCTCGTCTTCTACAGTCACATCGATGTCCTTCAGATTCGATATTATCCTATCGAACTTGTTGATGTATTCCCGGATTGATGATCCCTCCTTCATCTTGCAAGTATATAATTTGGATTTTAAATGGATCCGGTTCGTTAGACTTTTCGTCATGAATGTGCTTTCTAACTTCAACCACACGTCCGTAGCCGTTACCTTTCATCTACCAAGAAAGCGACATCCTTTTCAAGGCAAAGGATAACGCCCATGGTTCCAGATCCAGCTCCTCTCAATCCTCATCAGACATATCATTGTGCTTCTTCACTTTTTCCGCTAAAGCCTTGTGTAATTTCTGCGAAATCAGCAAATTTTTCATCTTCATCCTTCAATAGGAAAAATAATTCTTCCCATTGAATTTCTCGATCTCATACTTTCCCACTTTAACTGTTTTACTTGTAGACGACATTCTCCGCTTGTATTAATACATCCAATTCTCTCAGTAATTTTAACAATAATCAAGCACCACTTCAAATCGGATATTTTATCACCTGAACAAGGGCTCTGATACCAATTGTTGGGAGTGTGAGACGCCCACACCGCTGCGGAAGCTAAATTAATCCCGAGAGAAAACAACCTAGCTCGAGTTTACACCAAACTCAAACCAACCAATACAAGCAATAATAAATACACAGATAAACCAATAAGTAAATGAGACGAGACAATTGATTTGCGTGTTCGGTAAAATTTCCTACGTCCACGGGAGCCACACAAATAATTTCTTATAACCATAAGAAATTACGAAGCTTAATAAAAGAGAGAATCTCAAACTTGAGATCTCTCACATCAACAACTCTTCACTGGAGCAAATATTTGCTACATGAATTGTGCAATTTTTCTTCACCGAAAAATTCACTTCTTAAACTCTTGAGAAGTGTCGCCGCCACAGAGAAGAAATTCTCCTCTTTTAAAAATCTCGAGTTGAGCTCCTTTCATCTCGTGAACAGGGATTCCCTTTTATAGGAAAACCCTAGGGCAGTTTGTACGATCCAGCTGGATCCTACCCACGCAGGCGAGATCAAGGCTCTACAGGCGACATTATCTCCGCAGGCGAGCTTTCCTCATCGCCTGTCCAAAGCCCGCAAGCGAGCTTTCCTCCAAAGCCCTGCAGGCGAGATCTCCTCAAACTCCACCACTACAGGTGAAGCTTCGTCGCCTCTCCAAAACCGCAGGCGAGGTCCGAGGCAAAGCAGGCAAGAGACGTCGCGTCGAGGTCCGCCGCCGTCGCCGTCGAGGTCAGTTCTCTTCAGTGATTCTCTACAATTAAGATCTAGAATACCTTATTTGCCCCAGCGCATGGATCGGAGGCCACGGCCAGGTCATACTCTCAACTTTTTATGAAAACTAGGAAAATTGAGGCAACAAGAAAGTAATATACTTATCCAAAGCTCCAAACACGTACAATCAAAGCAGCTACATCCGTACAATACCTGCCCCAATGACAATAAGGGACCAACAACCACCTTAAATTATCACTCGTGCCTAATATGCACATTATACTCAACAACAGCATTCCCCGTAAGAAGACTGAACTCGTGCGTCTTGGCCAACGCATACCCCCTAGCAAACCTAAACTTCCCACTCCCTCCGATCACCGGCATCTCCCTCACATCGTTAAACACTGCGTTCCGTCCGAGAACCGACAGTGTGCTCCCGTTGAACTCCCCATCAACGAACACGAGGTTCATCGCCATCAACAGCCCGGCTTCGTCCTGGGAAGCAAGACCGTACATCCCCTGCGCCTTCCCTATGAGCTTTGAGTTGCGGTCAGGCTCCTCAGTCAGCGGGTCATCCATCATGACGAGGGCGCCGAATCCAGTGAGCGACACGTCGGTCGTCGTGGCCTTCGCGATGCGCATCGCTGTAGGGGGAACTCCCACGACGATGTCGTGGAAGTAGAAGTGGAGGTGGGTTTCTTTTTCGTCGTCAGAGACTGAGGACGAGATGAGGAGTGAGAAGGAGAGGAGGAGGACGGTGAGTTGAAACACTGATGCCATTGGCGAAATATGTATTTGTGTTCAGAAGTTCGTAATGCGAGTGATGAAGATGAGAGAGGCGGCATGCTTTTTGAGTACTTATATTGATGTTTTTGTTGAGATTAGTTAGGGGCAGTTGAGAAAGCAACGGTGGTGTTTGAGACTGCTTAGTGACCAAATTCACCTAGATTCTCAGCAAACTTAGGAGCGTAGAGGTGCGTTAGTTAAGACTTAATTAAAGCTTCTATTCTTGTGACAAGACGTTGATATAGACTTGTTTAATTTGCATGTCTTGTAGCCACCTAACATCTTTCATCATTTAATTAGATTTATGGGTTACATTATAACCAATAAAACAGCTCTGACTCCTATTTCCTACCAGCCCCTCCAATTTTAAATTTGGTTTATAGGGCGTCCTTAACAAGCTAAACATTTTTTCTACACTTGCTAAGAACAACTCTTTTATTGTAAGTATCTTTGAGCGTACAATATGGAAAAAAGCATGGTGCCAATGAAATTATCATATTGTAAATGTTGCGCGCAGCGGAAATTTCGGCAGCACTTCGGCAGCACAACAAGAGAGTCAGGTCGTAATAAGAA
>NC_033799.1:20025450-20044911 GCF_001876935.1 Asparagus officinalis | reverse complement strand
ATATATTATTCATATTTATATCAATTATTATTTAATGTAGCATACTAATATAATGTTAATTAGTAATTATTGTATAACATATTATATTTTTGTATAAATAAAATAATGTATAATATTAAATATTATATTATTAAAATATTATATTAAATATATTGATATTATATTATATTAATTATTATATATAGTATAGCATGTTAATATAATATAATATAATATAATATAATATAATATAATAGTAATTTGTAAGTATAGTACAATATATTATATTTAATATAAAGTAAAATAATATTTATATTATAATATACTAAACCAAGTGGATAAGTTAATTTAGAAGTATTTAATAGATAAAATTATATTCTAATAAGGTGTCACATCATCAATTATCCCGCATGAATTGTCAAATCAAATTCTCAAATTATCACATTATCCCACTTTATCCCACTTTATCACGCTCAAAATATCCCAAATGGATAAAATTGTTCTATTGGAATAATTTTCCCACTTGGCCCTAATTTGTCCCAACCAATAACCCCCCTTAGGGAAAAACACTTGCCCTAACGGTTGTAACCGTTGGGGCTTGTGCTAGCAGCCCTAACGGTTAGTTTCACCTGTTGGGGCTGGACCACTTTTTACTAGTGTTTAAAAGGAAGGTAAATGATGGATAATCTAATAATGCATATAGACTTTTGGCAAAACTTTGTTGTAGGTCCCTCATGTGCTAGCTAAGTATCGTTTCAGTCCTTTCGGATCATTAATATTTAGAAGTCATGAACCACAGTCATTAATATTATCATTTTCATCAATCTATGTTCTTTTTGCAAACTTTTGTAAAATATTTCTGACAATATCACATGGCTGCCAAGTTAGCAAAAATTTGTTGCACGTTTCATACAAACTTGTATGTTGAACTTGTGATTTCACTAATTTTTTTTACTGAACATGGCAGGGTCAGAGCATTGTCACGTCAGCAAAATGTGATGACGAATGTAATGTTAAGAATGACCGCTGTAAACTTTCATCAAATATTAAAGACGGTGACAGTATTTGGGTGGCAAATTCTGTTATAAGTGAAAGAAACTTTACATGTAGAAATAATCAGGTTGTTTTTTGTACGTCCGCTTGCTTAATGCAATACTTGCATAAGATCCCAAGCTATAGGCGCTGTTTCTGAGAAAAGAACAGAATATTAAGATAATGAAACTTAAATTAATTCAAGTACTAATGAGCAAAATATGATGTAACAGCTATCACGAAATTCAACAGAACAATAAACTTTTTTACTGTCAACAGGTTTTCCCAAATATTTTACTCTTCGAGTTTGAAGCAAACAATACCCTTTTGAGGCACATTAGAGAAGGAACTGGAGTGATTTTTGTTTTTGCATATTTAGATGTTGATTTTGCATATTTTGATGTAATTAGAGAAGCAATTGTATTTTTCGGATCTGGATTCTCTTTACTTATGCGATAAATAAAGAGGGTCTAATTCTCTCAGTCCTTACCGCGTATCTCAATTCTTATAGATGAGATCACGCCACATAAAACTTCCGCCGGATATTTTGAGAGTTGTTTTCAAGTGTACTAGTAGTTTCAAGACCATACAGATGTTAATGATTGAGAGAGTAGAACAGGACAACAACTAACTGCATCTAAATATGTAAAAAACAAGAAATCTATGTTGTAAACAAAAAGAGAAAATACTAAGGCAGAATCGTCCCACCAATACCAGCATACCACACACAGGTTTGTTGATATTTACATATTCAAGTACCCAAATACTTTATTTCAAAAGGAAAGAACACAAGAATATTGTTCAAATCGCATAAACAAGAATTACTATTGTAGTCTGCGGAAGGGGTAGCAACCAAAAATCAATATAAGTGTCGAGGTAAACAAACTTAAAGTATTTCAAATGAAAACAAACTATCAAGGAGACAATTGACAGAAGAGGGAAAAGACCTACATGGGGGGATAAATCCAACAATCAAATCCCCCTGACTTATAATATAACAGCCGAAGCATTCTGATTCCTGCATGTTAACCACAAATACAAGTACCAGGAGAATACAAAATACATCTTTCTGCCAAAGACGATGCATACAGGATCCTTAATTGTCAAACCCATGGAGATGCACGTACCATAGTAGCCAACAAGAAAATAACTACAGTGGCCAGCTTTGTCAGATCATGATGGGTAATGGAGAAAGAGGTAAACCTTTTTTACATGTAAGTTACCTCTTTCTCCATTACCCAAGATATGACTACACTATGACAAGTTTTAATGAAGACTGCTACATATATCAAAACAGAGGCTGGATGTTTTGTCAGATTGTAAAAGAAAGCACACTAATAAGCATGACCTAAATGAACAATGTTCGATGGACTTATACAGAAACTGCCAATACTACATCGTATGCAAATTTATTAGAAGAGGGGTAACATTGTCAGATATGCATATGAAATATAAATATCCCAATAGTTCACAGAACATTTTAGGCACAACTTTAAACCTTTTGAGCTAACTAAGGCTTTAAACCTTTTATCTAAATACATGAGACATATTATGATTTGTAAGCCAGACGAACAAGGATATCCAATCAACAACCACAGTTTCTTCATGCTTTACTAGAAACATTTCTTTATCATTCGCTACAAAAATGATTGTATAATCCACATTTAAATATGAAACCATTATTCTTAAAAAATATATAATGTAAGACTAACACTGTGCACTTGTGTTGAATAAAAAAACACTTATTAAATATATATTCTTACAGGAAAATTTAATGAAAGTTACCTCGACCATTACACGGTAACGGATTAACCTATATTCACTAAAGAATGGGTGCAAATTCTTAACTTTCTGCAAATATCGGCCATCTAAAGGTGATAGAGTCATAATGCTAAAAGACTCAAGATCAACAACCTCCTCTTCATGATGATGCTCCATCTAAAACATTAAAGTTCACACAGCCAAAACATATTCAACCAGTTATCCAAATATGAGGAAAATTGAAGAAAAAGGATCACCAAAAAAATTAGATCATTCCGGATCAAACTTAATCATCATTGAAGATTCATAAGCCCAATTATTTGATTAAATACAGCTCACTATAAATTGGGGACTGACAAAGGATCATCTCAATTTAATTAAAAAAAATTAAGGATCTGAAATTCAAAATACAACAGTGAAAGCCCTACATTACAAATTCAAAAGAAGAAAAAAAGTGACCTATAGCATATGATATTTACTATTTACTAAAAGTTTTATGCTCTATCCCAAAATATTCCCTCCCAGAAACTTATAAAAAATCATATCTTTATTTAAAAATCCAAAAGATGCCACTTTTGAGAAACATTTCAAGATTATAGTATATGAGATTTTAGAAAACTTAGTAACGAAATAATCACAAAAAAGCAAAAAAACAAGCATGCAGTCAATAAAATGCAGGGCTTGTGTTCATTCCCCAGCCAGGAAGCCGGGAATGGAGATCTTTACCTTCGTAGTCGTGACTCCTTCTGAACTGCTTAATGAAACCCTAAATGGTTCGAATCGCCGAGGAGGGGGGCTGAATCGGAAACCCTAACTAGCCTGATCGTCTGCTGACCGAAGATGAAGAGGGAGAGGAGGAAAAGGGCAGCAAGAATGCGAACGAGGCTTGAGGGGAGTGATGAGAGCTTTTCCATGGAGTTGCAGACGAGATCAAAACCCTAACCCTAGATTTTTAAGGGGGGGATTTGTTTAGGGTTTAGTGGAGCAGGAAAAAGGAGCCACCTTTTTTTTAAGGAATCAAAGAGAGCAAGGAGCGAGTGTCTCGATTCATTTTATACGCATGTCATGTGGAGGTTAGATTCAATTCATCAGATATTTTATTTAAAAGGAAGGTAAATGATGTTTATTTTAATAAGCATATAGACTTTTGGCAAAACTTTGTTGTAGTTCCCTCATGTGCTAGCCAAGTATCGTTTCGGTCCTTTCAGATCATTAATATTTGGAAGTCATCAACCACAGTCATTAATATTATCATTATCATAAATCTATGTTCTTTTTGCAAACTTTTGTAAAATATTTCTGATGATATCACATGGCTACCACGTTAGCAAAAATTTGTTGCAAGTTTCATACAAACGTGTATGTTGAACTTGTGATTTCACTAATTTTTTTGCTGAGCATGGCAGGGTCAGATCATTGTCACATCAGCAAAATATGATGACGAATGTAATGTTAAGAATGACCGCTGTTAACTTTCATCAAATATTAAAGACGCTAATAGTATTTAGGTGGCAAATTCCGTTATAAGTGAAAGAAACTTTACTTGTAGAAATAATCAGGTTGTTTTTTGTACGTCTGCTTGCTTACTGCAATACAAATAGCCCATTTTTCTTTTTCTTTTTTTTCTTTTTTTCTCTTTTTTTCATTTCTCAAAACTCTTCATACTTATCATAATAATACTTGCATGAGATCCCAAGCTATAGGTGTTTCTGAGAAAAGAACAGAATATTAAGCTGATAAAACTTAAGTTAATTTAAGTACTAATGAGCAAAACGTGATATAACAGCTATCACGAAATTCAACAGAACAATAATTTTTTTTACTGTCAACAGGTTTTTCCAAATATTTTACTCTTTGAGTTCGAAGCAAACTATACTCTTTTGAGGCACATTAGAGAAGGAACTGGAGTGATTTTTGTTTTTGCATATTTAGATGTTGATTTTGCATATTTTGATATAATTTGAGAAGCAACTCAAAAGAATTTAACATAGTATTGACGGCTTCCGCCCAAAAATATTTAGGCAAATCAAAAGAATTTAACATAGTACGTGCCATCTCTTGTATGGTGTAATTTTTTCTTTCAACAACACTATTTTGTTGTAGTGTTCTTAGGGCGGAAAATATATGAGTTATACCATGATGTGCACAAAAATCATTAAAAAAATATTTTGAAATTCACCACCATGATCACTTCTAATTTTAATAACTTTTAAATCTTTTTCATTTTCTATTCTTTTCACTAAAAAGGAAAATTCTTCAAAACATTCATCTTTATTTTTAAGAAAGATTGTCCATGTAAAACGAGAAAAATCATCAACAATAACAAACACATAGTGTTTTCCTCCTAGAGAAGTAACACGCATAGGACAAAATAGATCAAGATGTAATAATTGCAAGGGTTTAGAAGTTGATACCTCATTGATGGATTTGAAGATAGATTTGGTTTGTTTACCTTTGGCACAATCTTCACAAACGGTATCCTTGATGAAGTGTAGGTTTAGTAACCCCTTTACAAGACTCCTTTTGGATAGCTTGGATATCAATTCCATGTTGGCATGACCAAGTCTTTTATGCCAAATCCAAGGATTCTCATCAATTGTCGCAAGGCACTTCACATCTTGATTGACTAATTTATTCATCTTAAAAATGTATAAATTAGATTTTCTATTAGCAACAAAAACAACTTTTCTATTCATGCTAATAATGCACTTATCCAGTTTAAAAGAGATATCAAAATCTTTATCACTTAATTGGCTAATACTAAGAAGATTATGATTCAATCCTTTAACCAAATAAACATCTTCTATAACGGGAGAGGGTATCTGACTAAAATACTACAAATACCAATGATTTTACCTTTCTCACCGCCACTGAAGGAGACATTGCCTCCTTCAATCCTTGATAGGGTTGCAAATAGCTCTTTGTTGCCCGTCATGTGATATGAGCAACCACTATTAAGGTACCACATCCCTCTACGTCGTGTTTGTGATGTTCCCTACATAAGATGACGTAGAAACTTTAGGTACCCAAATCTTGGGTCCTTAGGAGTTAGTATATTTGGTACCTTTGGGTACCCATGCCACATCATAATAATCCACTTTGTTTTTAATTCTACAATGGGTGGATATGTGACCATGCTTCATGCAATATGTTCATACAAAGTGTTTCTTATATGTAAACGCATATGATCTATGATGTTCATTTCTTTGAAAACGATGATGATTAAAATATGCATGAGTGGGTTTAATTCTACTATTAGCAATTTCTAGTCTTTCAATTTTAGATCTTAATTGTTTGTTTTCAAAATCAAGATATCCTAACAATTCATATTTTTGAGCAAGAGAGGATTGTAATTGCTCAACCATGGAAACATGCAATTTTTTAAATGAAGAGTATTCTTTATCTATTCTTTTAAATTCAAAATTTAACTCTTCTAATGCGGTAGCTAGATCATATTGCATATAAAAAGATTCGCTTTCAGTGTCGGATATGATTACCTCATCTTCATCGGCCATAAAGAAAATGTTATGGTCATGAAGAGCAAACTTTGCTCCTTCGTCATCGCTATCCAAATCACTTGGTTCGGATTCATCTCATCCAGCATACATCGCCTTCTTTTTCTTGTACTTCAAATATTTTTCTTTGATCTTTGGGCAACCTTGGCAAGATGACCCAGTTCATTGCACTCAAAACATTTTCCTATACGAGAAGAAAACTTGTTGTTAGATCGGTTATTAAAATTCTTGTTTAATTTTATTAGTACATTTTCCTATACGAGAAGAAAACTTGTTGTTAGATCGGTTATTAAAATTCTTGTTTAATTTTATTAGTTTAGAAATCCTTCTAGAGAGGTGAGCCTTATTAAAATTCTTGTTTAATTTTATTAGTTTAGAAATCCTTCTAGAGAGGTGAGCCACTTCTCTAGAAATATCGGTTTCACTATCCGAGGAGGAGGAGTCATCGATAGCTCCTTTGAGAGCAATGGTCTTCAATTTGTGGGATGGCTCCTTTAATTGCCCATGGGGGCACTTCCTCTACTTCCTTCTCCTTGATCTTCTTCTCGTGGACTTTGAGCTTGCCAATGAGACCATCAATAGCTAGTGTGGTGAGATCGTGAGCTTCCTCTATGGCCGTAGCTTTGGGTTCCCACACCGGAGATAATGATCGAAGAATCTTGTAGTTCATCTCTTGGGGTGACAACTTCTTATCTAAGCCATGCAATCATTGATGATATTAGTGAAGCGAGAAAACATAGTATCAATAGATTTATTTGGAAGCATTTTAAACAATTCATAGTCATGCATGAGCCCACTAATTTTTGATTCCTTAACTTGGGGGGTTACCTCATGCGTGATACAAAGTTTGGTCCAAATCTCATGTGCGGTGGCACAAGTAGAAACCCTATTGTATTCATTTGGTGTGAGGCCACAATTAAGGCATTTATGGCCTTTACATTGAGATTGGCTTGCAGCCTCTCACCATCGGTCATTGTGCTAGTTTTAGGCTTTTCTACATATTTATTTTTAATGATATCTAGGATGTCAAGATCAATGCAACGAAGATAGATTCTCATCCTAGCTTTCCAATATGCAAAATTACTACCAGTGAAAAGTGGGGGTCTAGTGGTGGATTGTCCCTCTAACATATGCACATTCATTGAAAACTCCATAAGATCTTTTCTCTAAGGTGGTTAGACCAAAAACAAGAATAGAGCCAAGCTCTGATACCAATTGTTGGACCCTAGAGAGGGGGTGATTAGGGTCTTAAGGCAATAATTGTGCAATAAAAATTAAAGGCAAGCAATCACCACAAAATAAATACTAAATTAAAAGAAGGATAAGATAGAAATCGTTATCCAAATGGCACACGATGTGTTCACGAGTTCGTCTCTCTAGCCTACGTCCCCGCTCCCCACTCTCGAGGAGAATTCACTACACAACCCGGTTTAGAAGCCGGAACATCTTCTACACAACGATCTCCGCGAGATCTCACACCAACATAGTTGATCTCCACGAGATCACCACACAGTCAATAGTAACTGAAGAAAGACTCTCTCTATACAGTAGTCCTATGACAAGGAGAGAGATTGCACTTGAAGCTTTGGATGTGGGATGTGTAAGTGTAAAACAGGGAATTTGAGATTTGAAAGTTGAAGCTTTTAAACACAAGAATTAACCATAATAAATTTTTCTCTTGCAAAGTTAGTTCTGAAATAAATGGGGTAGTTGGGTATATATAGGAAGTTGAAGGAAGAAGCCAAAAAACCCTGTAAAAAGACCAAAAAACCAAATTCCCCAAAATCTGGAGAAACTGACAAACTAGCCGTTACAGTGTTATGGGTCGACTCAGTACTATTCATGAGTCGATTCATAACTAGCCGTTACAGGCTAAAAACAACAAATGGGTCGACTCATAAAATTCACGAGTCGACTCATAAACCATGGATCGACTCATAGGATCATGGGTCGACTCAGCAAAAACAAAACTCATATTCCAGCACACTTTGTGAGTCGACTTATGACAGTCATGAGTCGACTCAACCTAACGGGTCGACTCATAAAAGTCATGAGTCAACTCAGCAAACACAAAATATAAACTATGCATCAGTTTGTGAGTCGACTCAATACTGATCACGAGTCGACTCAAAAACATGCACACAAAAAATATCAACTTTGAACTTTGTTAAAAAAATTATCAAATAAATTTATAAAAATGTAAAACTTTGATAATGATTTATAAACATTTTGACAAGCTTGTTTGAGAAGAGATTTTTCAAAAAGGTCCTCGTATTTGTGAAAAACAATATTTTGTCAAAACGCTCAAAAATATAAGAATGAAAACGTGTGTGTGATATCCCAATAGCTTTAAATGAAATCTATAACTACTTGCCTACAATTTAGCACTAGCTAGAGAGAAAAGAAAACTAGCAAATATCCTCACATAGAATTACATTTCTTTGAGTCTTGATATTGCATTAGGTTGATGAAGCTTTCACTTGTATATGTTGTTCTTGATTAACATTTTCTTCATCACATTGCCTCCACCTCCTATAGATATTAACGTTGTAGTTTCTACTCCATCCAATCCTCTATAAATGGTACTAACTAGCTTTATATAGATATTGTCTGTAATAATGCTCAATAAGCAATTAGTACCGATAATGGTGGTTGTAAATCATCATCAAAACATAAGATCTAACACTACGAGTGTTTGATGAGCACCCAAGCGGCTCTCCAGGAAGAAGGGTTCGTCCTGTTCGTCTAACGTCTGGAGAAATGCTCTTGAAAGTGTAAGGACATTCCTGATATGAGGAAGACACTGTCCCATTTTGGTCATTATAATTTTCATCGATTCTTTCCTTATTTCACTAGCAGAGGATACGGCGAGACCCTTCGGGACACGTCAACGGCGGGCCAAAACACCATCCTCTCCTGCAGTGCCTTTCGATTGCTGGTTAATATCTGGCCGGGGTATCATGTCCTACGAACAGGCCTCGTGTGCTATCTAGAGCCATATATTCCCTACAGGTTTGCCTGTTAATTCGGGTATGACCAGTTTTGCGTAGGGAATCATTTACATTATGAAGGAGGGTTGGTGGATGGTGCGCGGAGGTGGTTCTGGACCTATGCCGGTTGCACCAATGCGTATTTCGAGCTGCCCGTTAGGGATCATGACCTTCACCATACACTCATCTATTACCGGTGGTACCGAGGTGCCAGCGCAAATTCTGAGGGCTTTCGGTTCTAGAATTCTTGCTTGGTGGAGCATGGACGACACTCGAGGGAAGCTCCCCGCCCATCGAGACGGAGGGGTCGTCAAACTATTGGGGAGTGGTTCGAAGATGTCCCTGACGAAGACACCGAAGACCTTTACACAAGTTTAGGCGAATTCGGGGCATTTGAGGCTCATGCCCCGCCTCCTTTCACTCAGTTGGAACCCGCCGGTGAGCAAAAGGTGTTTGATGAACTGGCCCGGATAGGGGCGTGCCTAGAATAGGCCCGGGGAGCGGTAGCTGGGCGGATGGGGATGCCCGTTTTAGCCCCTGGATGTTTGCTTCCCTCTAAGTGACAACGGGAGACCGAGGCTGGAAGCGCAGGAGTGGAGACGGTCAAGAAGGACCGTCACGAGGAGGCGACGGAGACTGCAAAAACGACGGAGGGCCATGTCATGCCCACTCTTATGCCAACTTCGAGGGTTACTAGCCCTGTGACTGAGGCCACTATGCCTGCTCTGATTGCTGTGTTAGGGACGGTTCTGTTAGCTTCGGAGGTTGCTCCATTAATACTTGGTGTGGGACACCAGGCGGGGGCCTCAACCGTTGCAACGATCACGTCGGAAGGTAACCTTTTAATACTGTGTCCTGAGCACAAGGTTGAAGTTGTACCAACTGACATTTGTGTTAACTTAACGTAGGCACAGTTGATGGGGCGATCCGCATTCCTTCCGATGAAGGGGAGGGAACCGAAGATGAAGAGGAGCTTGGTGATAATCACATTTTATTACAGTTTTATACCCTCATTATATATTTTTTATGAATAAATATACTACTAATAATTGCTTTTATCTTTAATTACAGGTTAATAAAGAATAAATCTCAAACTCCAATCTCTCAACAAAAAGCCCTTGATTTAATGAAGAAATGAAGCCCATGAAGCCAAAGGAATTCTTTCAAACATTTAATGAAGAAATAAATCAAAGCCTAGTGAAAAACCAAGAGAAAATGCAAAAGTCCAAATTTTGAAGCCCAAAAGTACAAGCAAAGCCCAATGTCCAAGCCCAAAATCCAATGGAAGAAAGAATATGCGGGCTGAAAAAGTAAAGGGCTCGACATCGATGGCGGCATCGATGGTGGCATCGATGGCGGCATCGATGCCCGTATCGATGCCAGCATCGATACCGCTATCGATGCTGGTATCGATACGCTGGGCAGTTTGTTACGAATCAAAGGCTAAAAATTGATGTTTTTGGATAAGATTTCGATCCAATGGCTCTCATTCACTGATGTTTACTATAAATAGGGGTAGAGAGTGAGGGGTTAGAGGTGTGAAAATTTTGTAAACTCCTTTTGGAGAGGAGGGCTACTCTTAATTGAGAAGGCCTTCCAAAAATTATAACTTTAGTTGCAATTAATAATAATAATTTTTCCTCTTTAAATTTGTTCTTTCTCCTCTTGTTGAATGATGAGGATGGAGATGAAGAGCAATTTGAAGGTTTGCATTTCTTTTCTCTTTTATTTCTTTTTAGTAATTTCTTTATTATTGCTTATTAGTTAGATTTAAATTCATGCTTGTAGTATAGATTTACTTTCTTGTCTTTTTTATTTTCTTTTTGCACTTTAATTTGTAGAGTAGATTTATTTTTCTTGCATTTAATTTCTGCAATTTATTTTGTAGTTTAGATTTTTATTTTCTTTGTAATTAGATTTATTTCTTGTTCATAGTTTAGATTTTTCTTTTCTTTTTAATTTTGTAATTAGTCTTCTTTTTCTTGTTTTTATTTCTTAAGATGTGAATTTAATTCTTGTAAGAATCTTAGAATTGTATGAAACTAGTCTAATTTCTTTTATATTGTATGAATTATTCTCTTGTACTTAAAATGTTCATGTTAGGATAATCAACTAGAGAACTAATCGGTAGAAGAAGAATTTGATAATCTATGCTTATCTTAAATGGTTTGATAGGTTATGCTTATGAATTCTAGGATTATTATCATGTTGTTGTTCTTATCATGAATAGTAACCGTATCAAGTTTTTGGCGCCGTTGCCGGGGAAGGTGCTAAAATAGGATTTTATTATTTTGGTTCTTTAACTTTTGTGTTTTTGTAAAAGAACTACTTGGAGATTAAAGACCAAAGAATTGGAGATTGAGGAATTGGAGATTCGCTTGTGGTAAGTCTTCTTTCTAATATTTTCAATTCCTTAGTTAGTTTCTCACAATTAGAGACAATTAGGAATTTAAAAAAAAAATAAAAAGATTTTTTTTTGTTGACCATAATAAAATCCACCTTTCACTTGGACATTAACTAACAAGATAATAAATTCAAACAAGAGCTTTCTTCTCACATTTGAGTGTTGTTGACCATAATTAAAAAAAAAAGATTTTTCTTTTCCATCCTTTTTAGTCGCTTTTAATTTCTAGGGTTGTATTTCATATAGTTAGTAGGAATTCACCAAAGTGATTTGAGCATCTTGGTTTGGCACACACTTGAAAATATTTTTAAGGGCAAAATCCCATAATCAAGATAAGGTGAGGATTTCATCACCCTTTCCTTAGCCCAAAATCACTAATTCCTCACTACACAACCCAAGCCTAATAAAACTCATTAGACGTTGGCCCTAAGGAATCGAGCTCAATAAGGAACAAGAAATCCTTAAGTGAACCGGTTTAAGTTTTCTCAGATTAGTTGGTGTCTAAGGCAAGGTTTAGGGGTTGCGTAACGCGCTCCGCAAGGAACGAGGTACTTAATTGATCACTGATCACCCTCTAGTACTATCCTTACCTGGCTAACTACCTGGGTAAAACTTTTATCTTTTCACTGTAGGAGTTTTTGGTTAGGAGCTGGTCTAGTTGAGTTAGGCTAAACCCTAGAATTAGAGTTGATTGAAAAGTGATTGATTTGATTTGTTTTAGTTAGGATTTTTTCTTTTTCTTTATCTTCTCATATATTAAAAAAAAAGGAAAAAAAAACTAATTTTCTTTCCTTTAAAAAAAAAACTAATTTTTTTTTCTTTCCTTAAAAAAAAAATTTCCTGGGATAATTTTCCTTCCTTTAAAAAAAAAAAACAAACTAAAAAAAAAGGATTTGTTTTAATTAGGTTTTTCCTTTCTCTTCTCAAAAAAAAAAACTAATTCTCTTTCCTTAAAAAAAAAAACTAATTTTTTTTTCTTTCCTTAAAAAAAAAAATAGCTTCCCTGGGAGAATTTTCCTTCCTTTTATCAAAAAAAAAAATGAACCTTAAAAAAAAAAGATTTCTTTTAATTAGGTTTTTTCTTTCTCTTCTCAAAAAAAAATATATTTTTTTTCAAAAAAAAAAAAACTAATTTTTCTTTTGTTTCCTAAAAAAAAAAACTACATTTTTTTCTTTCAAAAAAAAAAAACTAATTTTTCTTTTGTTTAAAAAAAAAAAAATCTTTTGTTTCTTAAAAAAAAAACATAACAAAAATTTAAATAATTAACATATGCTTTAAAAAAATTTAATTACTTACAATTTTCCTCTTATTTGATTTCTTCATCCTCATACTAACAGTAATTGTAGATCATTGTCATCATTGTCAACCGAATAACTGTAAGTTCTTCAATTTTATCTGCTTTACTTTGTGCTTCAGCGAATTTGCATTGAGGACAATACAAAATTTAGGTGTGGGGGTGAGAAATACATATTTTCCTATTTATTTTACCTTTTTAGTTGCTTTTTTTTCTTTTTGTTAAAAAAAAATTATAAAAATATTGTCACTTGCCAAATTAATAGAGTTAAAGTAATAATTGATCAAATTGATAGATTTTAAATTTTCTAAGTCTTAGTTAGTGGCATATTCAAGTTCACCTTTTATGATAACTCCAAATAAAATTCTTAAGAAATGATTTTTCAACTAGTATACTTTACTTAAGTTTTACCTTAGATTTTTAATTAAAAATAATGAAATTTTTGCATGCTTAACTTAGAGTTGAAAATATTTTTTTCAAGTTATCTTGATTTACACATTTTTTTTAAAAGACTATATATACTTACACATATATATATTTAAAAAAAAAACTAACCTTATAAAAGAAGAGTGCGAAAAATGGGCACCACCGAAAAAAAAAACTCTTAAAATTCAAGGTGATTCTATCTTATAAAGCCTAAGTTGACTGAGCAATTAAGAAAAAAATCACCAAGGATGAAAGAGTTAAAAAAAAATTAAAAAAATAAAAAACTAATAAATGTTTTATAGTTGTATATATGGTCTTGGAAAATATTTTAAATCAAGCAACTTGAAAATTATTTAAAACAAAGAGTTAGCATGTTCTTTTCAAAACTTTTAAATTAAATTTCTAAGTTTGGCTTGGTTTTGTATTGCTACAATGAGAAGATTTTCTTAAAAATATACCTTAGAGTTATAAAAATGTTTTCTTGAGTGATAACTGGCTCCAATTAGATTATCTAAAAGTTATCAAGTGAATTTAGTTATTTACTGGCTTATTTAACTTGGCAAGTTGACCGAATTTTGTGGGTATATTCACTGTAAACCCTCATGAGACTACAACTCGTCCACTAGGGTAACCTAGGGGTTTAAAGGCTTGTTGTATACGCTAAATACAACCGCGATTCCTGCGAAAGTGAGTTAGGATTTTCTTTTTATTTTTATTTCTTTGCTAGAGAACTAGCAAAAGTTTAGGTGTGGGGGTATTTGATAATCACATTTTATTACAGTTTTATACCCTCATTATATATTTTTTATGAATAAATATACTACTAATAATTGCTTTTATCTTTAATTGCAGGTTAATAAAGAATAAATCTCAAACTCCAATCTCTCAACAAAAAGCCCTTGATTTAATGAAGAAATGAAGCCCATGAAGCCAAAGGAATTCTTTCAAACATTTAATGAAGAAATAAATCAAAGCCCGGGCTCAAGAATTGGATTTTGATTTTCTTTTGAAAATCAAATAAATCAAAGGTGGAGATTGTTGCTTGGGGCTCAAGACAAATCCAATGGCTCATATTCATTGAAGATTACTATAAATAGGGGTAGAGAGTGAGGGGTTAGAGGTGTGAAAATTTTGTAAACTCCTTTTGGAGAGGAGGGCTACTCTTAATTGAGAAGGCCTTCCAAAAATTGTAACTTTAGTTGCAATTAATAAAAATAATTTTTTCCTCTTTAAATTTGTTCTTTCTCCTCTTGTTGAATGATGAGGATGGAGATGAAGAGCAATTTGAAGGTTTGCATTTCTTTTCTCTTTTATTTCTTTTTAGTAATTTCTTTATTATTGCTTATTAGTTAGATTTAAATTCATGCTTGTAGTATAGATTTACTTTCTTGTCTTTTTTATTTTCTTTTTGCACTTTAATTTGTAGAGTAGATTTATTTTTCTTGCATTTAATTTCTGCAATTTATTTTGTAGTTTAGATTTTTATTTTCTTTGTAATTAGATTTATTTCTTGTTCATAGTTTAGATTTTTCTTTTCTTTTTAATTTTGTAATTAGTCTTCTTTTTCTTGTTTTTATTTCTTAAGATGTGAATTTAATTCTTGTAGGAATCTTAGAATTGTATGAAACTAGTCTAATTTCTTTTATATTGTATGAATTATTCTCTTGTACTTAAAATGTTCATGTTTAGGATAATCAACTAGAGAACTAATCGGTAGAAGAAGAATTTGATAATCTATGCTTATCTTAAATGGTTTGATAGGTTATGCTTATGAATTCTAGGATTATTATCATGTTGTTGTTCTTATCATGAATAGTAATTTTAGCTTAGATGATAATTTGATAGGTTACACTTTCCTTAAATGGTTTGATAATCTATGCTTAATAAATCTAAGTTGAAATATGATAAAAAGAGAATAGTTTATATTTTGTAATTGAAATTGGTTAGTGGATTATATTCTAGATTTCTTACTTCTTTTGAATCCTCCATCTTGACTTTCTTAAATTTTCTTTTCATTCTTAGTTTTATTTCTTGATTTTATTCATTCATATTTCTTGCCTCATGATTTCATTTATTCTTTAATTCTTCCTTCTCTCCTCTAAAATTCAATTTATTATCTTTTGCATATATTCATAACAATCACTCATCACATTCACACTTACTCTTTATTCCTAATTGTCACGCACAAAATATAAGAACCAAGTTTAATAATCTCTTAAAATCACCTTCCTCGTGGGATCGATATTTTTTATACTATAACTTGATAAATTGTGCACTTGCAATTTTGGTATATAATTATGCCGCATCACTTGGCGACTCAGGTGAGAATGGCATTATACTCCGTTGACCCACGGGGATCTTCATAGAATTTACTACTAACACTTCTTCTGTATTTGTAGCTGATCTGACCTTCGAAGCCACTGGCAAAGACGATCCTCCATCCAGGGCTGGTCGGTCGGCCGGGGAGGAGGAAGGTGATGTCTTGATCCATGAGGAGATGTCGAGCGAGGAGGAGGCGTCGTCTCATGAAGAAGTGTCAGCCTAGCAAGGAGAGGTCTCAATTCCTAAGGAAGCGTTGGCTTATGACGAAGTGTCAACCTAGCTGACGGAGGTTCTGACTCAAGGGGAAACATCCGCTCGGTTGGTCGCCACTTCATCGCCTCCTGCTTCGGTGACCGTCGAGGTTACTACCAGACTTGTGGTCGAGACCTCAGTGGTGTCGGCTGGGCCCTTTAGTAGCTGATGAGGCTGATCTCTCTCCCGTGGCCCGTTCTCGCAAGAGGTCGGTGGATCGAGCCATTACCAACTTCCAGGACACCCTTGGTGACATCATCAAGCTTGCATTAGACGGGAGCTGTCCCTTCGAGGAGTCCAAGGAGATCCTCGACTTCCACATGGCCTTCTTGGTCAAGATGCTTAGCGCCTCTGTTGCCACTCCGTATTATGCGCGTTTAGAAAGGGCCGAGCTGACTATCCAAAAGCTGCTCGCCCTTCGTGCCAAGGGCTCCGACCTCATTCACCTTGCCTCTGATGAGGTTCAATCGGCCTTAGAGGAGCAGGAGCGCAGACTAGAGGAGAAGATGCCATTAGAGACATAGCTAAAGGGGGAGTTGGAGTGCGTCATCGCTGAGGATGAACAGGTGGACTTAGAGTGTCGCCAGACCAACTCCAGCATATATAGTCTTTCAGTAGAGATAGCGAAGGTTAAGCAAACCATCCCTGAGGTACATGCTCTCTTCACTACCAAGGAGCAAGCTCGAGAATAGTTGATGGGGGCAGTTGGAAGAGCTTCGAGCCCGACAATGGTTGGTCACGGACAAGATCGAGGAGAAGGATCGAGCCCTAAAGGGGGTGAGAGCCGACGTCTAGGACTTACTCTCGTGCCCTGAAGTGGACATCCGGAAAGAGGTCCTGAGCAGGCTTGAGTGCAAGCACTTGCAAGAGATCCAGGAGGTGGAGGCGCGATTGGGGGATTTGTAACTTTGTTTGATTGTATCGTTGTACTTAAATCTCTCAATATGAATGAAACCATATTCTTATTTTGTTCATTGATCCTTATATGGGCTATTATTTGGGTTATTATTTGGGTTCTCACAGTAGGTGGGCTCAAGCCGTGAGCGGGCTCAATATAGACTAGTCCTGGCGAGTTCTAGCCATAGGTGAACTTGGCTCAATGGGTGCCAGCTTTTGGTGAGCTTGACTTGAGCAAGTTCGATCCATAGGCGGACTTGGAACGAGTTCAGGCCTTGGCCAAGTTCCAATTTGGTCCAAGTTTTAGGCGAACTCAAAAGTGGGGAAAATCCCAGCCGTAAGTAGACTTGGATTAAGCGGGTCCAAGTTGCACGCGAGCCTGGACTAATTAGGCGAGCTCAAATGTCACACCCCGCTTCCCAAATTACACAGAACGGGACGCGAACAAGTCCGCGACTTATTAGATCAAGGAGAATAAAATAAAATCTTTTCTTCTCAACCTAATACACCAAGCGTCACATCATCATAAATATAAATCATAGGTCCCAGAATCACAGAAGACAAGAATATAATGACAACTCAGAATAGAAAGAGGCATATCACCAAAATGAATATCATCCGTGACAAAACGTACGGCCAAACATGCCATTATTACAAAATAGTCCAACTAAAAATATGAAAATACATAGTCCAACAAATAAAAGATAAGCACTACTAAAATGAACTAAAATCAAATAAAAGAGAAATACTACGAAAGAAATCTGGTGTCCATCAAAACTACATAAAGAAAATGCTAAGGTTCCGTGCGTTCTTCCACTCCATCAGTAAGACTCTCCGGCTGGGGTACTCCGGCTCTAACGTACCACCATATGGTACCTGTCCGTCCTCTAAATCTGACAAACACCCAGAGAATAGGAGTACGTCAGCGTGTATAACACAAGACAAGATCCCAAAAAACAAGTAGAACGAACAAAAACCCAAGCGGAAAACGATACGACAACAGAAATAACAAAGAAACGTGCAACTGGAAATCTAACCAAATCAACATGCAATCCACTACTAAAAATAACAATGAGAAGAATCCATAAACATCCGAGTAACAAGGTCATACAACCAGATGGAATTAATACTTAAAAATCTACAACAAAAGACGTAGTACGTCGACCGAAATACTCTAAATAAGGAAACCCTCATGTATATACCATATGTCTCAAATTGTAAACAATTAAATATTAACACCGATCTATGTATAAAAAGAAATGCAACTGGCCTACATCTCACAAGAATCCGTAATCACCATAAGTAACAAAGTCAAGCAACTAGCCATTCTATAACAGGTCATTGGCCCACATCTCACACAAAGTCAACGCTCATATTACCGGATAACTGACTGTTCACAAATCCTCTATGCATATCCAATACCGCTGCACGAATTGATCAGACGACTACACGCAATCTGATCTCGGTCTGGTCCAAACTCAGGCAAAACTCAGGCGATGAAACAGGTCACTGACTAAAGTGACTACACGAATTCACTTTAGCCCAACAAACTAACCCCAGTGACTACACAAATTCACTGGCACGAGCTGGAAGATATATCAACAGTCACATCCAAGCACATGAACATTAACTTCCCCATCCCAACTCTTCTTGTTTTTCTAAATCAACAGTTGTATTCCATACTGAAACTCTGGTTCACCACCTAAACTTAGTCAATACACCCATACATGTCACTAGGTCTGTTCATGACGCACGAGGCCACTAAGTCATGAACTACTAAGGGTTCTCAAACACAATCAGGAACGATAATAATATGACTACTTCTATGCAAATACATTAAAATAGAACGCAAAACATAAAATACAATCATAAATAGTAAAATATGCATGCATTCCGGTTTCATTAATATATTGTTATCCGAATCTCAAAACCACTCATAAAAAATTATACACAGCTAAAGAATGTCGAAAATAACTATGGTTAAAAGAAAACTAAAATCCGTTATCGTTTTGCACATGAAATGTCACAGTCTACAACTACTGACACAAAATATAAATTAATCTAAAATTCAAATAAAAAATCTTTTTTGCAAATAAATTCCTTTAAAACATCGTAATTATCAAAAATATAATTCTTTTGCCGAAATAACTTAACAACTCAAAATAGTTTAATAATTCAAAATACCCCGTTTTTCCAAAATAAATTATTTTAAATTAGCTAAATTAATAATTATTCAAAACCACCCCCTTTTCCAAATAAATTCTTTTCTCATCATAATAATTCTAAAAACATCTCAAAATGACCACTTTTACACGAAATAATTTTTCTTTAAATTACTTATCATAACATCAAGCGTAGATAATTATACCACAGTTTAATATTTACAGATAATTCATAACAGGCATAAAATTATAATAAGTGACAAGCTGAGCAACGGGATCTTGCCTAGGGGTTTCGTCGAACGAGTTGACATTAATGGTTCAGGTCGGATCTGGCACGCTGGAGCATGGGGTCGGCTATGCACTACAGGAGGATGGTGTTGGCGGGTCGGAGAGACAACGTTGGCGGAGGTAGAGGTGGGGTCAGAG